>NW_026126549.1:13585000-13762500 GCF_943737965.1 Phodopus roborovskii | reverse complement strand
GAACAGAAAAAAGAAATATTATCCCATGACTTAAAGGATAGCTTACCCTGTCCACATATCTAAAACAATTCCCTGGGGCAGAAACACCTTGAGTGTACAGGTCTCTGTGGCACAGGGCTATACACAGTTCTAAAACCTCAGAATCTGTTCTATATCCCAAATGGAAAAGTCACCAAGGTAACAGAGACGGCCAGATCCCCTGGGTAACTTTGGCAACAATATCACTGCAATACAGTTACACCCACCTCTGTGCTGCCAGAGATCTCATCAGGTGGCCAGGTGTTGGTTCTGTCTTGGGGACAGTGCTAAACAGCCATCCATAACCAAGATGGTCACCAAGATGCACATGGTAGCACTGAGCCAAACCTGTGCTAATTTGCTCCCCTGTGCCTCCTGCAGCATCTTCCAGGCCATATTACCCTGCACATTGCCCTTGAAGGACTAAGGCTAGGGAGTCAGGGTGTTTGTAAGAGTCCCTGCACAAGAATAAGAACCTGGAAAAGAGATACAAGGGTCTTAAAGAATAAGCCCCAGCATCAAGGCACACCCTTAAATCCATGACTCCTTCCCAGAGCTTCTTAGTGAGATGCATGGCTAGTGCTGGGTATCTGGGTGGCTCACTAGCTCTGGGAGGCAAGGTAACATAACAGGCTCTCTAGGAGGTTGCTCCAGCTCACTGAACACAGCAGAGCTCTTGTAATGGCTACACCACTCTTCCTTGCTTGTTTCATGTGGCAGTGTTTTGGGCTGTACACATCTTGGATATGACCATGACCAACCAAACCATGCATTCCAGGATCTTCTGGATCTAGCTCAAAGCTTATGTCAATCATCCTATCTATCTCACCCCTAACCCCACAGGTAGAGCAGCTCGACACCAAGTAGTGCTCTTCTCTACATCCCTGGGTGATGACTACAACCTCAGAATCCATGTGAAGCCCGAAGCCTTGGTCTTATCTGGAGATACCAGCAATAACAGCCACACTTGAGCTAGCAGCTTTCCAAACCTGATGGTTTCTTCTTCCTCCATCTGCTGAGCCAGGTCATAGGTAGGAGCTAGAATGGATAAGGGCCCTAGTCTTAACTCTTGTCAGTCCTGGGAAGTGTGGTGATCCAGACAAGTAACAGAATGAGGAGGACTTCTGTCTTGCCACTGAGAGTCTCAACTACACCAATGATGTCATGGTTCTATAGCCCAATGGGAACTGCTTAATGTTGCACAGGTATTGGCTTTTTGTAGTGACATGTATTAATGACCTCCAAGGTATATGGGTCTATGGACTCTTTCTCCCTCTTGTTCCCTTTCTTCCACACTTTGCCTCATTCCCATCAGGTCTCCATAGAAGCATGGCTGCTCTTGTTTCTGCTGCTTTAGGTCAATGCCCACAATGAAGTCTGAACCCCAACAAGAGTATCTGGTACTTTCTCTCTCTCTCTCTCTCTCTCTCTCTCTCTCTCTCTCTCTCTCTCTCTCTCTCTCAATATTTACTTTATTATCTTTAGGCACTCATACACACGAGAGAGAGAGAGAGAAGGACTGAATATTTGTGTTTGTATAACCATATATGGAGGCTGTGGAAGCAAGAGGCTAGAACTACAGGTAGTAGGGAACCTTTGGACATGGGTAATGGGTGCTGGGAACCAAAGTCAGGTCCTTTAGAAGAACAGTGTGTTCTCTTAGCCATTGAACCATCTTCCTCCAATAGTCTGATGCGCCTTAAAAAAAAAAAAAAAAAGGTAGTACTGTGGAATATTATTTTTGTTTATGCTATGGAATATTACTTTAACTATATAAAAGTGTGTTTTGTTTATGCTGCATTTGTTTAACTATGTAAAGATCTGTTGCATTTGTTTTGCTTTGCCTGCCTAAGACACCTCCTGCTGCTGGGGCTTTAGCGTTTCAGCCTCTTGCTCTGCTTTGGAGAGCAACTTGGGTTCAGCTTCATCTTCTTCCTCCATGGTTTTCTTGGCCAAAATTCCAGGAATAGTGACTAGATCTTAGGCGTCTCCCCTCTTCCTTAAGAGTCTCTGTCCTTCTAGGGTTTAAAATATTTTCCTTGGTCAGGAGATAATCTCGCAATCATTTAAATGTAAGGTCCTTTGTCCTGTCTGGGTCCATCGTTATTTTGATAGCTGACCCTTTCTCTTTCTCTCATTCTTTGTGTCATTTTTCATCCTCTTTCTGTAGACTTGGAGCAGGGAGGACAGCAAGAGTGGCTATCTCCTCCATGGTTCTCCCTTCACTGATGTGTCTTCCTACCTTTACATGTAGAACACTTCCGGTCCTGGTCTCCATCTTGTTTTGTCGTGAGACTGTGATAGCTTCCTTTCCTGCTTGGAAGGTGTCTCTGGGTCCTTTTGGTCAACCAATTCTTTGCCACCACCCTACACCCAGGCCTCCAAATGCAGCTCCATTCACTGTCTTTAAGGTTTCCAGATCACTAAGGAGGACCTTGAATCCATTTTTACTTGTTTGCTGCTTGTTGTAGTCAGAGTCTTATGTAACCCAGGTTGGCCTCAGATTTATTATGTAGCAGAAGAATACAGTGGATTTCTTACCCTGCCTCTGCCTCCCAAGTTCTGGGATTCCAGGCATAAGATACCATCCCTGGTTTATGTGGTGCTGGGATGTGACCCTGGGATTCCTGCATGATAGGCAAGCACTTTGACCACGAGCTATAGTTCCAGATCAGACTGCCCCTGTTGTAATAGAAATCTAACCAGAATTCTCTTGGAACATGTGTCCTTTGGTAATACTATATTTCTTTTCATGCATTTAACAAAATCCTACATGTGGAACAAAGTTCGTTTTTATAACTTAACATTTTGTACAGCAGAACATTCACAAGAACAGAAATTGGTCCTCACAACCCACTCTTCCCTGACCAGGTCCCAATCTGCCCTCCCTAAGGTGCTCACTGGCCACCCAACCCTCCTCTGTGCTTTGCAAGTATCTGAACAGCCAGTCTTGGGTCTATCTCTCAACATAGAAATCAATCAGCATTGAGCCTGCCCCTCCTCTGGCTTTTCCACTGGGCTGCAGCCCTGGGCAACTTCCTGTGTCTGGCGCAGACTTTCCTTTCCTTCCTGTTGTTGCATGAACACTGTTAGAGTTAACATTTTGGGGGCTACACCTTTTGGTGACTAACCAACACTTCTAATCATAATTTAGCAATGAGTGGTAGAGAAAATGGTTAGAAAAATATTTTCGTTTGCCTTAATTTTCCTTTTGCCAGAACCTAATTATTTTTGGAACATTTTATACAAATCACATAATCACCGTGCTACAGCTTAAAAGAACAATTTTTTTTTCTTAAATTATTTGGAAACATCTGCTCTGCCTTTTACATATACCAGGATCATCTTCTTTGTGTTTCTGCTGGAAAAATGCAGGCTGATACAGTATCCAATCAGTTACCACAAGGAGATGTCAGCTGTCACCTGTGTCTGTTGCAGTGACTTCCCTCTTCTGCCTCTGCCCACTGTGGGTGAGCTGTCAAGTTTCTAGTTTCTGACATGCATTTACATCACTCAACAACATCTGACAGCAGTGAAAGGCCACAGAAAACTGCTTATTGATCAGAGCAAAACTAGTTGACGGAACAGATGAGGTTGTATCACAGAGATGCGGCCACATTCAGGTGATGACATTTGCTCCCTGCACACAGGAGCCTAATGGAATACAACTTCATTATATCATGCCACTTGCGCTTACATTCGGGAGCCCAGCTCCTGACTGTTTTGTCTATGTGGTGATGAGGACAATCTACTTGTGCTGGCTTCAATGTCTTATCACCCTGATTTGTTCATGAGCACTTGCAAAGTACCTGTGACTCTGTCCTGACAAATATGCCAAGAGACACTGGAGTCTCGATCTCACCAAAATCTAATTGCACTGTCCTTTTAAAAGAAAAAAAAAAAAAAAAGAATTACCATTTAGTGAGCTGTAACTGGTTGGGTGGAAACTTTGATACCGCTATGCAAAGAAGTTTAAATGTTTCAGGCCCCCCCACCCAACCCCACCCCACCCACTGGCATTATCAGGGAAACAATCAAAAATGGATAAGTTGGATACAGTTGGAATATACTTAATTGTTTCTCAAGAACCAAGACATCAGACTAAAGCTCTCTGCCTATAAATTGTTCCTTCTGGTTTTAAATATAATAGCACCAACCACTTCCCATTTCCAATGCCAATGCAGCTACATGTAGGCTGTGAAGTCACAAATCTCTTCAAGTCTGCAATGGGTACCATTAAATCATAGCAGACTGCCTAAAGGGAAGAAAGAAGGTGCAAACAGGATGCACTTGCTGGCCCTCTGGCTCCTGTATGAAGAAACAGGAACACTCTCCCCCGAGAGCCATCTAGCTTTTACTTTTATCCCTCAATTGCTCCCTTGAGAAATTTCCCCATTTTATGAATCCCCATACCAGTTTCATAAATTGTCCACATTTGCATCCTACTTGAACTGAAGATTTTCCTTCGAATTGACTTTTTGCTACAATATGATCTAAACACAACAATATGTTACAACCAGATAAAGGAAGCCAATATCACTTGTCAAAAATAGAGGGTAAGGGTTAAGAAAAGAGGAGCAGTTTTAAAGTATACTTCTTGCTGAAGGTTCTGGACTGCATAAGACTCTCCTCCTTGTTAAGAGGCATTATCAGTGCCACGAAGAGCTTTGGGAGACTTTTGTTTTTAATGTGAGTGGGAGAAATGACATGGAGTTAGAAGGAAAGTGCAAAGAAGAGTAACTTTTCTTGTGATTTGATGTTACGCCGTATCTAGGTACCACTTGAATCATTTCCTGGGCCCTCTGCCTGCCTGCAGCCCGGGGAGCTGGTGTCTTATAGATGAGAGACTACTGCTTGGGTTCCCGTCCTGCTCTGCTCGGTAACCCTGCCACACTGCAAGGCACTTAACTCCGTGTCTCGTGTGTCCCCTCCCTCTGTAAAGAATAAGTTAATAATAGTATGTGAATTGCAAGAAGCTGCTCCAAGAAATAAATGGCAATATGGGTGTAAAGTGCCTGGCACAGTATCTGGCACTAAGAAAATGTTGAATAGATGTTAAGTCTTTATCATTAATTTCTTCAGGTTTCCTTCTATAGACCTCATTTTACAAAAACCAAACAGGACAGAGAGACGGGAGAAACTTGGGACTCACTCTAGTCACTTCCTTGTTAGTAATGGTCAAACTTTGCCTCTTTGCTCCAAGCAAAGATCATCCTTCCCTCTGACAACCCTTGTTCAAGCCCAGCTTCACACACTGCACATAAACACCTCCACTCAGTCCCAATCCCAGAGAAGAAAATGGTTAAGCTACCTCTGGGGCATTCTCAGGGCCAAGCAAAGCACCCAAATGCATTAAACAAGGAGTGGACTAGCTGGATGAACACACAGCCTCCCACTTCCGAAGCCAGGATGGGTAGATCTGGGTAAAGGATACTAGATGTGACTTCTGACCTTTTGCTTATGGTACCATCACAGATAACAAAAACAAAGATGCAGAAAACTATCCAGTGTGCTTATCTCAAACATAGTTAAAGAAACACTGTGACTTTTGAATTTCACAAACCCTATCATTTAATGTAATGTGCTTCAGCCTTTGTATTCTGAGACAACTAGAATAAAATCTTCCTTTTCAATTACCTAGACAAAGCTACATGTGCTCGCTAACACCATTGCAAACCCAGTGCTTCCAAACATGTGGGCTTTCCACTCCTGCTCTTCTAGCTAGAAATAGAAATCGACTGGTGTCAGACTCATGCTGCTGTCCTCATACTATCAGGACTCACACTTAGTAAGCAAAATGACGAGCATTAAGAACAATCTTCATAAAGTGGGCAACAAGAAGAGGGCAGTGGTAGAACCCAGACAGAACCAAGAACCGGGCAATAAGCAGTGAGAGCGGTCAGGCATCATGGCTGCCTCCAGACAGTACAAGTTCGCTGCTTTTCTCTGCCCACAACTATCAAGACATCCTGTCAATTCAGGGGAGATATATGATCGCTAAGACTGTAGAGGAACACTCCACACAAACAAGCTCTACATTAACAAAAGCTGTTTGTGTTTACTGCAAGAGTCTAGGAGTCACTGTTTTGTTTTTCAAATATTTGTTTGTATGTAATGTGTGTGCACAGATTCAGCAGCAGCATGAGTGTACACATGCCCACAGAGCCCAGAGGGTATCGAATCCCCTGGAACTGGAGTTACAGGCAATTGTGAGCTGGCTGATGTGGGTACTGGGAACTGAAGCCAGCCTAAGGTCAACAGTTTTATACAGTGTCTCCATGCCTACGAGCACCTTAGCAGACGATAGTTGATATTGAACTGTGGTTGAATGATTAATTGAGACAGCCAGGATTCAGTGGACTATAACTTACCTGGGAGACCTGAGTGAGTCCCTTCAATAAGAAGGTGGTGATTTGTTTGGAATCAAAGATAACATTTGAGTTTTTAAGTAATATTTTTACACATGAGAAGCATGGTCATAGTGTGAGCTTACCAACAGGCAGAATAACTAAGTAAGCACACTAAGTCAGGCAAACCTCCAGTCAAGAGGCCAAGTCCTCACACTTTATCACAAAAGCTTTTGGCTGTAGTCAGAAGCAGCACCTGTGTCCCTTGCCTCCTGAGTAAGTAGCAGGGACAGGATACCCTGATCAGCCTAGTAAAGATCTAGAATCCCACAGTCTTCTGCCAAGTGGTGGGACCTCTGGCCGTGTACTGGCTGTGCACAATGGAGCTGCATGCAGTTGTGGGCTGCCACATGGTGCTAGGACATGGACCCAGGTTTCTCCTCCAAAAGAGGCAAGTGCTCTTAACCTCTGAGCCATCTCTCTAGTCCTAAGGTGTGTGTCTATGTACAACATATGTATGTGTACACACACACACACACACACATATACACACACCTACCTCAAGGTTTGTTTTTGTTATTTATTTATTTATTTAGACACAGAGTTTTGCTATATATCCCTGGCTGAACTGAAAATCACAGAGATCGTCTATTGTCTAATTCTGGAGTGCCTAGATTAAAGGTTGCACCATCAAGCCCAGCTCACAGAATTAATTTTAAAGAGTATACTAACCAGGGACTAAATAAAGTTAAATTATCCAATGACTATATAAATTACTAATAAAAATACATATAAGATAGAAGGAAACTAACTACAAAGCGGTGTTTAAATCCCAAGAGCTTGAAGACATACATTTGTTGAGAAGGCAGTTAAACAGCTGTTGAACTTACAGCAATCAACATATTTTTCTAGGAATTCCATTGGGTAGCTGTTTTACTTCAACAACCCATCATTTTCGAGCTCCCTCTGTTTGTACTGTTTAAAACTGTGTGTTAAAATCAGCCTGAATGTCCACCAATTGATGAACAGATAAAATGTGGTTCACATACATCAAGGGAATACAATTCCACCATAAAATCTCCTCCTGCCATTTGTGACAACATGAACAGAATTGACGACCACTATGCTAAGAGAAATATGGAGAGGACGTGATGACAGCGATCTGACTCGTAGAGAATCTGAAGGACTTAATCACAGGCTGGGGCTGTAGCTCAGATGGTAAAATGCCTGCCTGGCATGCAAGGAACCCTGGGTTCAGTGCCCAGCACAATATGTTCATGGGAGCACATCCCACTAATCTTAGCACAAGAGAGATGAAGGCAGGGACATATGAAGAACAAAGCCCTTCTCAGCTGTATGGTCCATGACCATGGACTACCTGAGACTTGTCTCTAAATACATAATTGCTTAAAATGTTTATCCCAAAGAACTTGAGAGCACACAATGGTTACTGGAGCCCAGGGAAAGCCCTGCTATATTGTCAATGTAGACGACAATATATGCTCCAAAAAGATACATGAATGGAAACATCCCATAAATACAAATGATTCTTCTATTTCACCAAAAAATTTAAAATTTGTTTTATGTTTTTGAGAGAGAGAGAGACAGAGAGAGAGAATGTGTGTGTGGTGTTTTCATGTGTTTGAGGCCAATCTGCTCTACCTAGTGAATTCCAGTCTACCAGTGCTACATAGTGAGATCCTGCCTCCAAAGTTTGTGTGTGTGTGTGTGTGTGTGTGTGTGTGTGTGTGTGTGCGTGTGCGTGTGCATGTATAAGAAAATTATAAGGACTATGAAACTAGACACTATCTCTCCTATCTCTACTGTCATTTAACACTAGAAGCAATTAGCTCCAACACCTGCAAATGTAAAACAAAGCTTTCAGTTGTAGACCCTATGTGCAACAATACTGATCAACCACTGGTGGCAAGTCTGTTACAGCAGTAACCAACTGCTTTCTAATTGCATCTGAGGCCTGCTCACAGGAGGGAATTCATGCCTGGTACTGTAAACCCAGTCAAAAGCCCCTGGCTGGGGAAGTCACGGTGCCTAGCGAAGTTCCCAAAGTTACTGCTGCTGTTGTGTTGTCTGTCAAACTGCCTATAAATAAATACATCTGTGCCTACAGATTAGGTGCTCCTATCAGTTTTGGTGAGGAAGTTTATTTTTGGTAAAGTCATAACTGCAAAAGGTTATAATTGGCTAAAGGTTATAATTGGCTATAATTGGTTATAAAGTGCTAATAATAGGAGTCAGGCGAATGTTTAGCTCTATATGGGACATCCATCACACTCCCTCCAAGGTTCGGGGAGTTTCTTGGAAGAAGAGGTGGAAAGAATGTGAGAGTCAGAGGAAGGGGTGTGGAAGTGGTGTATAACACTGATTTCCAGGCGTGATGTGACTGTTGCACACCTGAACTCATAGCAACAGTGATTACCCACATAATTGTTTGCACAAGACTGGGCCTGTAGGTACCCTGCCATGGAGTGTGGAAGGACTCACAGGACTCAAAGTTGATGGAGGAGGGAGAGATAATCATCTTTCATTTAAAGTATTTTTATAAACGCATGTTAATTATATACAACAGTGGGCTTTATGATGACATTTTTATACATGTACATAATATATTTCAATCATAGTCACTGTCCCACTTCCACTAAGCCCCGGCCTCTTCCCAACTACGTTAGTGTGTGAGTGTGAGTGTGTGTGTGTGTGTGTGTGTGTGTGTGTGTAGAAGCTGGCAAGGTATCCACAGTCCTGTACACAAATCTTCACCGTAAGGACTGCTAATGAAATTCACTGGGTCATTAAAAAAAAAAAAAAGACATGAAATACATTATGTGCATGTATGGAAAGTACACAATAAAATCTATTATTATGTCTAATTAATATATGCTAATAAAAACATTCAAAAATTGAGGGTTTTAATTTTAATACACATTGTATTTGTATCTTTTTTATGTGGTTCCTGGAAAGAATATTTATGAAAGTAACTTGGAACATATCTGTATAATAAACAGCATCTATTAGATGGAAACAGTAATCCACAATGAGGACATTATACATTCAACAGAGCAGCTCATTAAACATATGGAAATTTTAGAAACATATACTTTTCAAGCAGATTTAAATAGTCATTCTGCTTTAAATTACACAGACACTTGATACTAAACCAAAATTTAAGGATAATTAAGAAATGAAACTCAACATTAAACACATAGGCAAATACTTCCCAGCTTTGAAAGCAGTTCTATGTGGCACTATACTCAGCTAACTAGGAAGAACTGGGTATGGTGTGGGTACCAGCACGTAGGACGCACCTGGATGCAAAAGGCAGCATGTGGGGGGTCAGATTTAGACTGGCGGATGGACAGCATTGCTGGTATACCACACCACAAACACTGGCGTGAAAGAAACACACCAGCTTGTTAAAAACGCAGAGAAGCATGCAACCAGCTCCATCCCGGCACTTAGGAAGGTGCAGTAAGGAACAGCTGGCTCTGGATTCTTTGTTTACAGGAGAATACAGAAGATGGGATTTCTCAGACCTAAAAAACAGTAAATAGGAGGACAGACCCAGGACTGTTATAAAATACCTGGACAACACAGATGGCATAATTGAAACCTGTAGAACAGATTAAGAGAAGGTTGCAGAAGAAGTGAGGACAGGATTGGGAAGGGTTTTACAAAATTCTAACTGTAAACCTGACCTCCAGACCATAGGCAGCCTAGACACAGCAGAAATGGAAAGCCAAGTTCAAGTTCATAGAGACATGGGAAGCAAAGCTGAGCAGGAGGGCAAAGCAGAGCCTGGGGGCATAAGCACTCACAGAAAGCTGGGACCAAGGGCCAAGGCCACAGATATTTCTAGAAAACAGATGACTACCCAGATAAGTGGGGCAGGCAGAGAAAGAGATGGCGAAGAGGAGGCTAGGTTATGAGGAAGGAATGACTTCATTTTGGAAAACTGGGTAGGTGGTGATGAGCATCATGAGGATGCAGAGGACAGAAGACTGGGCGTGGGAGGGAGCAATGGAGGAAGCGGCAGGGAACACAGAACAAGGCAGGAAGCAGGACCAGTTTTTGGTGTCCAGCAGCAAAGACTCAGAAAGAAGCCACAGGACTACAATACCTGCTTCCCACCAGAGGACAAGGTCAGAAGAACAAAAACATGCATGTAAGACACATGCACTGGACATGGTGATAGCCAAGCTCCCAAAAGACATGGCTTAGTGGGACATGCCTGGCCCTTGGTTTGAGTCCTAGCCATTTCTTAAAAAAAAAAAAAAAAACATCTGGGCATGGCAGTTCATGACTGTAATTCTGCTACTTAAGACCCATAGGCAGGCCGGGCATTGGTGGCACATGCCTTTAATCCCAGCACTCGGGAGGCAGAAGCAGGTGGATCTCTGTGAGTTCGAGTCCAGCCTGGTCTACAGAGCTAGTTCCAGGACAGCCTCCAAAGCAATAAAACAATACAGAGAAACCTTGTCTTGAATCCAAAACAAAACAAAAACATCAACAAAAACAAACAAACAAACAAAAAAGACCGATAGGCAGTAGAAGTATTGTGAGCCTGAGGCTAGCCTGGAGCTAGCATGAACTATTATGCAGTGAATTCCAGGCCAAATTGCTCCACAGAATGAACCTTATCTCATACAAAGAACAAAACTTTCTAGGTTAAATGTCCCAGCACTTGGGGAAGGAGAGGCAGGCAGGCAAATCTCTAAGAGTTTGAGGCTAGCCTAGTATACTTAGCAAGTTCCAGGTTGCTCGGGGTTTTATAGTGAGACCTGGTCAAAAAAAAAAAAAAAAAAAAAGAATCTGGAAGACAAGGGGCTGGAAAGTTGCCTCATCCAAATAATAAGAGCACTGGCTCCATGACCTCTTCCAATCACTACAGGCATGCATAAGGAACACATACATGTGGACAAAACATGTGCACATTAAAAAAAATAAATCTATTGTTTTCTTACCCTGGAAAACAAATTAGTGAAGGGGCAATGACAGGAGTCAGTCACAAGATGCAGAGGAAGAGGAGCAGACATGGGACAGTGGGCAGCAAGGACAAGGACAAAGGCCAGATGACTACACATCTGCATGTTGCCCTCCTAAGCCAGGCTAGCCGTGCTCATATTACTTCAACCTTTATTATTTCTTCATAGTGTGTGCCTAGTTTTCCCTTCAAATAGCCTCCAAGTTCCCAGGAGAGACATTGCATTGTATAAATCTTCCCCGTATTGCCCCATGAAGTTCAAAACGTGAGGCAGGAACACAATAAATCCTTGCAAAATGGAAAGAAAGTGAAAGCTGCATTTCAAACAGTCCAAAACTTAGGCAGCATGTTACAGTTCTTCACCGTAAATGCTAGCAATATTTTATAACCTTTCAAAGCACACAGATTATTTTCCTGGTTCAAAGGTGAGAGCACTGGCGTCCAGGTCCTTCGGAGACACTTACCCTTGTCCACTACACTTTTGATGCCACACCATACCCACTAACAGATGGCTGCACAGAACCCAAATATGAGCACTTTCTAGTGTATGGACTCGAACTTCTCCTGTTCCTAATTTTTAAAATGATGTTTCATATTTCACATTCAAAAATTCTCTCTCTCTCTCTCTATATATATATATATATATATGCATACATGTACACACACACCATGATAACTATGCCAAGTGATAGATATACTAACTTGGTTGTTGTTCATTACACATGCATGCACGCGTACACACACACACACACACACACACACACGAATGAAATTTTACCTTCAACTCGTTAAATATATACCATTTTCAGTTGCTATTTGTGCCTCAATAAAACTGGAAAGATGGGGAGGGCGATATCAAGATTTCAAAGGTTTCTTCTAAAGCTCTTGGTTTTTCTATGCAGGAGTGGAAACTTTCTGCCACTGCTTTGAGAATCTCCCCCATAAGAGCTTATGGTACCCCAGAAAGCAGGAGCTCTCGGGACTGCTCTGGAAGGTCCAGTGTGTGTTTAATGAGCTTCGTACCACTCAACTGAAGCATCTCTAATAGACTGTATGTTCCTTTCTTTTGACTCCACGAGAGCTGAAGAGATAAGTTTGCTCAGAGTACTGCTGCTATTGCTCCTGCCCCAACGAGATCTATTGTCAGGACCTATCATACAAGGGGTTCAGTATTCCCTCCCAGACACCCCTGAGGAAGACTGCAGGAGGAAGGGCGGAGGGGACAGGTCAGAGGCTGGCAGCAGGGAAGAAGATAGACTCCAGCGGGGATGGCAAAGCCCAAAGCTTTCAACATGAAGGATGAAAAACTTTCAAAACTGGCAAGAAAAGCTTGGTCAAATGGTGCACAACTGTAATCCCAGCTACAGGCAGGAGGATCACAAGTTCAAGGCCTGCCTGGGATATACAGAAGGAAAAGTAAAAAGAGACCTTGCCTGGCATGTGCAAGCTTTAACTCCTGTGCTGTGCAAAACAAAACAGAGCAGGACATACTTGGCACGCAACCCACAGCTCAGTAGAACAGTATTTGTCTGGCATGCTTGAGGCCCTGGGTTCAAGTGTCAGTAGAGAAGAGCGAAGGAGAGAGAGGATGAAGGGAGGGAGAGAAGAAAGGACTGGAACAGGGAGAGAGAAATCAAAGGGGGAAGGAAAGAGAGGCCAAAATATGAAAGCCCACCACAAACAATGTGAGGAGACATACACTGTAAACCTATAGCTACCCTCCCCAGGCTCCAGACTATGGGAATGCTTAAAAGTTTTTGTTCTTTTGCTCTAATTCCAAAAGTCTGGTTTACCAAACTGCCCCAGCAAGCACATTTAATCTGCTTAATGACAGAACAGCTCAAAGACCAATGACTCTCAGTCCTTGGTCACCCCAGGAGCAGTTTCAGAGGGTTCTGGCCTTCCAGTCTCTACACAGTTTCGGAACAATGTACAAACACGTCTTCATATGACCAAGACTTAACACGGGTTTACATATGCTTACACTTACTTTGATCTTACTTTGTTTAATTAACTTTTAAAAATTGAGCTATACATTTTCCCCCACTCCCATTCCCTCCTCCCCTCTCCCCTCCACCCCTCCCTCCTGCCCCTCATGTGCCCAACTTACTCAGGAGATCTTGTCTTTTTCCTTCCTAGGCAGTTGATCTTATTTCTCTAATAAATGAAATGTTGGGCTGGCAAAACGGCTTAGAAGGGAAAGTCGTTTGTCATGCAGGCATAAGCCCTGAATTTCTGAGTTCAGTACCCGGACTCTATATAAAACTGGAAGGACAGAAACCTCCAAAACTGTTGTCCTCTGACCTCCAAACACACACCCCTAGAGCATATATACATAGCAACAATAAATATAGCTAAAAAACAAGATATTACAGATTCAGCTCAAGCCCCTTATTTAACCTTCACAACACTCATGCCCCTTCCCGGACTAGGAAACTCAAAAACAGAAAATGTGACCTCAACCTGTAAACAACTGAGTGTTGATAAAGCACTCGGACCCTGACCTTCTGACACCAGGGTGTGGAGCTTACTGCATGTTGCCACAATGCATAAAGGGACAAGGATTTGGGAACTTTAAGTATTATTGATCTAAAAAGTTGTAAGTGGAAAAGATTTTTGCATGAGCACCACTGCCCTTTGGTGCTGTCTGTGTATGTCTTACAGCTACTTTGCTCTTCCCATGAAACAAACATCATCTCCATCTTTACTGTGTAAACCAGGGACAACAGGGACCAAGGTGATTTAGCTGTGACTGTGGGAACCTTAAAGGCCACATCTTAAAGCCTCACACAGGCACACTCCATCCCCATGAATCTTTTCTGTGCCGTTCTTTTTTAAAATAACAGTAACCTCCTTAGGAACTGAAGACTATTAAGCATTTTACTAGCGCATTGGTGACTAGCCCAGCACTGCCTACCCAATCCCCACACAGGCACAACTTCACAACACTTATGCAACCCAACTTGCATGCTGCACCAAGGAACATGCTCTGTGACGCTTACTGTTCTTAGCAGTAAAACCTTGCAAAGTAAGCATACTACTACCCCCACACCCCAGTCACAAGACACAAAGTCAGTCCTCAGAGGGGGCAAAGAAAAGTGAACTAACTCACAGGGGGGAGACATGGGTGCTTGTCTAGTGCAGCCCTAGCAATATGGAAAACATGGCTAGGATGATGAAACATAATTAGGCTATAACTTTTCCTCTCAGAAAAACTAGAAAAAACAAACAAACAAACAAAAATTAAACGAAGAATAGTCTGGCGAACACATGGAACACCTAAAAGCTTTGTCTTAAATTCTCAGATACAAATGCTCTCTATGCATTATCAGATGCTTTATTCTCTTGCATTGTTACACACACACACACACACACACACACACACACACACACACACTCTCTCTCTCTATAGTGAAGAGACCTACCTCTGGCTGGTGAGCTAGCACAGGGAGTAAAAGAGTTGCTGCCAAGCCTGAGCTGGGTTTAATCCCTGGGACCCCCATGGTGGAAGGAGAGAGCCCACTCCTGCAAGTTGACCTTTTGCAAGTGCAAAAGTTTACAGAAGCCTGTCCCTCCCACCCCCAAAGAAAAGTTTCAACACCTAAATCCTTCCCCAGGAGAGAGAGATACACACATGCACAAGGGTTCACTCCCTCGGCTGAATACACCCGTCCACGTGTTGTCTCCCACCTCCAGCCAATGTGTCCAACATTGCAGTCTGCATGCTCGGCTCGCTTAAGGTGGGGAGAAAGAACAACTTTGTGTTTTCTTGAAGGAGCCTAAGAAGGTAACTTTTCAGACATTAAAAAGGAGGGGAAATGGGCAGAAGTACCCTTGCTCACTTTGGGGAGCTGACTGTTTGAAAAGCCTGTAATAATGCTTAATTTGAAGATTCTTTTAATGACATCTTTGATTTTCATTTAATGCACACAGTGACACCTACTGGTGCAGCAATGTGACAATAGGGCTCAGACGACGCTTGCTTCTGTCTCTTGTTAAATGACATTTGACTTGAGCATGCTGTCCTGAAATGCTGTCCCTAAGTGAAACTGGAAAGTGAAAGGGCGAGAGTCCCATGTCTGCCTTTCAACTTTAAGGACTGGCACGGGACGGGCACACTCAAGGTCTGGAGCTTTCTTTCACTCCACTACTCCATTCATCATTTCCAAGGTTCATCAGATTTCTGGCTAGTGGTTAGAGTTAAGCCTCACACCTCATTGGGGCCATTATGTTTGGTTGAGGGCCGTCACGTAATGTGATAATTGTTTAAAAGTCACACAAACCAAGAAAACAGTGGTAGGGAGGAGTTATCTGCTTCATAAACAAGCTGTGGCCTATTTTAAATAAGCTGTGGGCTATCACAGAAACAAGGCAAGATTTAAGAATTTCTTTTCTGCCTGTACCTATGCAATTATTGAATTCCACCAGAGAATGAATAAACTCAAGACCAAGCAGCTGGAAAAAATGCATGGAAGTGGATAGAGAACCACTGAGCAGGTAGAACACATCTGTTTAAATAGAGTGGTCTGGGACAAGATAAGATAATAAGTTCCAGAGAGGGCATAACAGGCACATTAAGATCCCGAGAGACATGGAGAGGGGTGTGGCAAACACCTTTAATCCCAGTACACAGAAGGCAGAGGAAGAGGCAGGCGGATCTCTGTGAGTTCAAAGCCAGCCTGGTCGAGAGAGAGAGAGAGAGAGAGATCCAGGACAGTCAGGGCTATTACACAGAGAATCTTTGTCTCGAAAAACAAAACAAAACAAAAACCAACCAACCAACCAACAAGAGCTTCAGAGACTAAGCCAGCAGTTACTAACCCTGCTCCAGTCAGGCCAGACCAGCAGATTGACATGAATGTACATGCCAGATTCTGTCTGTGAAGGTACCTTGCTGGCAAAATGACCTTAAGAACAGATGTGCAACTCAAATGCACATATAATATAATATATAAACTTTAAAAATCTCTGCTTCGTAAGCTATGGGATTGAACTTGGGTCTTTTGCAAGAACAGCATATGCTCCTAGTCACTGAGTCATCTCTCTAGCAGCATAGCCCTGTGTTTTAGTTTGTGTAGCCTTACTCTTTGAGTGAAAACAATTTTGAAAAGAAGAGCCTCTTTAATGTTGTCAAAAATACCTAGGCTAGGGTTGTGGCTCAGGGGTGGAGCATCTACCTAGTATAAGGCTCTGGACTCTATCTCTAACAACACAAACACACTCCTAGTATTTGTAATTTTGACATCACTACCAAATATTTATATATTATCCACAAATTGATTCTAAAACCTGAAAACTATAAATAGACTTTAAATTAGTTTGCAACAGTACATATGGGAAGACAAAACATACTAAGATTATTCATGATGGTACAGAAGCAAAACACCAACATGAAGAAAAGTATAAGAAAGCCATTCTGGGCAAAACACTGGTACACAATTGAACCAAAGTTTGCCATATTGCACAATTAGTAAAACTTATGTAATAGTGGGGTTGGAGAGATTTGATGATTATGGGCACTGTTCCTCATACAGAAGAAAAGGTTCAATTCCTAGCACCTACATGGCAGCTCACAACCATCTATAATTACAGTTCTAGGGAATCCAGTGCACTCTTCTGGCTTCTGTGGGCATCAAACATGCACAAACATACACAGACATCATGCAGGTAAAACATGAAACATATAAACTAAAGTAAAAAACAATTTAAAATGTTTACTACTGAAATCCCCCATAATTGGGAGGAAGTTTACTCCTAACGAAAACAAGCTGTGAGCCAACCTTGAAGCTCACCAGCTGGGTCTACAGGACTGCCCTACAGATAGATATAGAGGACATTTACTTGAAACTTCCTCTGGAAATTAATGTGTGTAGGGCTCCCCATTGCAGAATGAATGTCAAGGTGGGACCAAGCAATGGGATGAATTGCAAAAGCAAGAACAACACAGAGAGGCTCAAGGACTCAGGAAGACAGGCCAATTCTGTTTGAGTCAGCAGGAAAATGCAAACAGACAGGCTCCCAGCCAATTGAAACTGCTCAGGTGTAATCAAATACCTAAAGGCCAGAGTGGCTGTCTTCCTGCTCAGATAACTTGCTACACTTGGTTTCCACCCCATGTGGCAACAACTCCAGCACATTCAGAAGATTCTCCTAGATCTGTATGAACTGTCCTGCAGTAAGTCAACCGACTCAAGGGAGTCTGGATGCCCTGTGAACTCACCATACTGCCTTAAACAGAGTATCAAAAAACAAACCCATTATTGAAAACCAAGGTGGCTAATCATTGAGAGTCAGAGATACTGTGCCACACTGCCTTGCAATTTATAGCATAGAAATATAAATTCCACACAAATTAAAAAGCAATGGATAAAATTTAAAAGAAACAACTTTGGCTGAATAATATCTACCATGAAAAGTTTCTCCCTCTGCTACCCACCCCTTCCAGACATGTAGCCCAGGCTAGCCTCAAACTCAATATGCTACGTAGGTGAGGATAACCTTGGATCCTTCTGTCTCTACCTCCCAAGTGATGGAGCTATGTACCACAATATCTGGTTTATGCAGTAATGGGGATTGAGTACAGAGCTCCCTGCATGCTAGAAAAGCATTCTACCCATGGAACTAACTACTTCTCTAATCTCATATTTTCCCTAAGAGAATGTAGTTGACCAAATCTCAATGCCTTGGAGGCTGAGATAGGAGGACCGCTGTGGTTCTGAGGCCAACCACCTGTCGCAAAAAACAAACAAGCAATGATTCTCCCTGAGAGGCACAAACCCACACTTGGGTGTGTCTTCCTTTCTTCCTAGAATCTTTTCTTCTCTCCTAACTATCAAGGTCATACTAAATAAATCTTTAGCAAAATCTCCAGTTCTGCTTCATGTGAACAAAACAAAACAGGACTCAGGTTTAGTGAGTAAGAGGAGTCTGCTATCAAGACAGACAACCCGAGTTCGATTCTAGAACCCATATAGTGAAGGAGAGAACTAATTCTTACAAATTGTCCTCTGACTGCCACATGAACACTTGGACAACACACCCATGAACACTTGCACGTGCACACACACGCGTGCACACACAAGTGAATAAATAAATGTAAACAACAAAAAAAACAAATTAAAATGAGATGATTTATGGAAACTTGGCGCTTACAGTTCAATTAAGTTTATTTAACATGATTTATTGAAGAGTATTTATTTTAACTTAAAAGGTTTATTTTTACTTAGAAGCATATCCTAATAGTTTATTTAATCTCATCCTGCTTCTATACGAGTATGCAGCTGACACTGAGTATTTGGAAAACACTCAAGTACATGTAGCCACTAGGTACAGCATGCCTTAGGTTTCCCAGAATCAAACAGGTTTGTGCACAAGCACACACACAAACATGCATGTACATATACATACACAAGATATTAATCCACTGATCTTCCTACCCCACTTCTGGACACTCCAATCCCAGGGCAGAATATACATATACTGTTCTCCATGATATCACCAGTAAGATCTTTGTATATAGTTACAACTTTAGAGCCATCATATGTTCTATATGCATTCCTTAAGTTTTTATTTTTTATATTTTGGGTGCTTGGGATTGAGCCTGGGGCCTTTCAGATGCTAAGCAGACAGTCCTACAGCTGAGCAACACCCTAAGCCCCTATCTCATGTATATATGTATACTCACTGCTTAGAACTTATATTTATTATCTAGAACCCACAGAACTTATAAGATCAATGGCCAGCAGGGGGGCTACTAGTTCATTTTTTATGTGGAGTAATGAGAATCAAAAATCCATTTTGAGGAGTTGGGGAAGCCATGATCACCTAGTGTTTAAAATTGGGGATTCTTATTGTTCCTAAGGGGTGCACTTAAAGGAAGATTAATATATGTGGCAGAAGGAGGTCAGTGACACAGCCAAATGAGCACATGCCTGGTTGCTCATGCTGTGTGTGTATGGTTCCCACTACAACCACAGTCATGTGAGTGTGGGCTGTGAGCCAGACACACTTCCGAGCAACAGTGTATTCAATTACCTAAGTAAAACTTCACACTTCATACTACCATCACCCTCACTTGACAAATGACCCACTGAGGCACAGAAATGCTAAATGCTGTAGCCAGAATAGCCACAAGATTGGGTAGTGTGAGGATCTGCACTTAGGTTGTGAGGTTACAGTGCCTGCATTTACAAATGTGCTAAATACCTCTCTGTGTAAGTGACAGGTGCCTGACTGAATGAATGAGAGGCCAGGGGACGGTACAGGACAGAAAGGATGACAGCCCACCAAATCACTAGGGAAAAATAATATGAGAGATGGAGGGAGGGCAGACTCACACCCGGAGTCTGCAGATAAGAACTCTAAAATACATGAGGGCGGTTTTTAGTAATTCGGAAAAAAAGGCAAATATGAAAACAACCTGTAAAGCTTAACACTTAGTTTGCTGAAAGCAGACCAGAAGGAAAGGAAGAAACAATACCCACTCATATAAAATGTTATAAACTCACCTGAGTTCCGGTACGAATACGACGGTGAAATGGAATCAGAAATGAAGGACTCAGCAGCTCAGTGAACAACAGATTAAGGAGAGTGAAGAGAAGATTAGTGATGTGGCAGGCAGGGCCATCGCACAAGCCGAACAGCGAGTGAGAGCATGAGAGTAATGAAGAGGAAGGAGCGGCAGACTGAGGAACTTCTCCACACACATCAAAAGCAACTCCAGAAGGAACCATTTCCCAGGATTCAATAAAGACAGGAGTCTTTGGATCGAAAAGAAATGTCTCTAGGACATTGTTGTTGTGTTGAAAATGCACAGCAGGAAAGATGAAGAATGAAATTTAAAAGGTATTAGAAAGTCAGATTACAGATAACGATAATGATTAAATCACATTAAACAGAATGACATAATCCACTTAAACAGCTGACAAAAGATGACTATTAACTCTGACTTACAAATAAAGCTTTGCTACAATATGGGAGCTGACAAATGAACATGACGGACAAATTCAAGCTATCACTTCCTCACTTATTAATTCTTTCTGATGAAAAATTTTGATCTGTCCATCTAGCTCTGAGAACTGTACAGTAGGCTACTGTTTTCCACAGCCACGCTAGCATGCAGCTCACCGTAACTCAGTGCCAGAGATCTGCCCATCCCTCTCAACCTTCCGCCCCTGGCTTCTGGTGCCCACCACCCTGCTCTAAATGGCTCATAACTTTATTTTTTTTTTAAAGTATCTATGTAATTTAAATGACACGTAACAATTGTGTACATGTTTACGGGGCTCTTTGTGACATTTCAGAAGTACACACAATGGATACCATCTGATGGGGTAATCTTGGCTCTGGCATTTACCATTTGCTTCTCTTAGAACTTTCAAAATGCCCGATTAGCTACTTTGAAACACTCTTCTGTGTTCTCAGCCACAGTTACTCTACTGTGCTGCAGAACACAGGGAGCTCTTACTCCTATCCAACCACATCCCTTGGCATTTATGTTTTCTTTTTTACTTCTGTGTTTTCCCCCCATAGGTCTTGCTTGTATTCCTGCTTGTGACAATCAGATTTGGGGGTGAAGAGAGCCCCAAGTACCCACACTGGGTCCAGAACAAGGACATAATGAAGAAGGCAGGAGTTCTATATAAGCTGGGCCAAGGCAGCCAGGGGCTCTGGGAAAGAATCTAGATGTCCCAAGATGGTACCAACCCCCAGCAATCAGGGACTTCTCTCCAGGCAACCAGCACTTCCTCTGGCTTAGCTGTAACTCTAAGTCATGACACAAAGATTCTACCGTAGGGCAAAATTAACAAGGTAAGGATGAAGTGAAAATACTGCCATCCTGACAGTTACTCTCACAATGCTTGTGTCATGGAAATCACAGGGGCATCATTTCACAATTAGGTGGTTTCTAATGCGCTGAAGGGAAGTTTATGGAGTTAACGCCATATCCGTCTCTCACTTATGGCACGCATTTCCTCTCTCAGCTCCCATACATGTAGGCAGAGGCAGACGTCATTTAATCTTTAAAAATACCATGTGATGACAAGTATTACAACCCTCCCTTTGTAGATGAGAAAGCTGAAGCTTTTGAGTAACTGATCAAATGGCCCAAAGCAAACAGAAGGATGGCCTGTCATTCCCACAAAAGCTTCTTGAACGTGCATATTCAGGTCAATCCCCCAGGAGCTGATGAGAATGAGAACACAGACAAGGTTCTGCAGGTCTGGGGTGGGGCCTAACAGCCCAATTTTCAATGTTCTAACACCAATACCACTGAGAGCCATGGCCTATATACTCATGAGTAGTGGAGAGCCACGCTATCCATCATCTTACACTGACTCCATTCTTCGAGCTGTGATTTCTGAAAGTCCAGGCTGCTGTCAGTCAATAACATATTTTTAGAGTCAACTAAAGAAAAGAAAAAAAATTCAACCCCACAGTGTTACATGAATATTAAACTGCTCAATGAATTCTAAATCAGAAATTAGTACTCTGTGATCTACAACTAAATTTGAATGAAGTCAAATGAATTTCCAAGCTTCCTGTGCACACTCTTGTTTATCTTTGGCCAGAAGAGATCCTGCCACACCCTATGTCTGAACCAGATGCATCCTGTGTTTCCACAAGGAAACCATCAGAACCTATTAAAATTACCGCACACTGATAGCAACAGAGACATGACAAATCGCAGGCCAGGCGTCAGATACCATAGGCCGTATTTCGGAGCTTTGGGGCTAGCCCCATTTGCAACCAAATGATATTGTGTAAAGCTGGCATGCTCGGTGCATGACAAACTGATGCAATTTCGGTGCTGTCTGCGGGCCAGGGAGATTTCTCTGATGCTGCCTGTGGTTAGTTTACAGAACTGTGCAGAATTCCCAGATTGGAATCACTGGGGGCTTGAGAGGGCTTCACTTGACAAGCTACAAATAATTACCCTCCACTCTCTCCATTGTGCTCTATTACTCTGTCCCCTTATCTGTAGGGTTGAGCTTTTCCGAACAGGCAAGGTCGCCTTCTGTGTTGACCACAGCCCAACAAAACATTGTTCTTTTCTGATATGATAAATAAAAGGAGGTCTTGCAGACTAAACATTTTTATCAGGTCCATTTTCAACTTTTATAGGCAAAAATCAACCCTGGGTTCCATCAGAAGGGCTGAGCTGGATGAAGGCTGGCAGGTAGGTGCATATCCTCTCTAAGTGACATGATCTGACTCTGAACTTTTTTTTTTTTTTTTTTGGAAAAGCACGTTTGAAAAATGGAGCACTAACCAGCAGATAAAGGGCATATGGACAGTAGTGTTCACAGGGCTTGTTCCTCTCTTGTCTCCATTCCAGCTCCACCCCTAATAGTTTCTTCATATATATATATATATATATTCAGATATGCAGACACACACACATTTGTTTTGGGTAGCTGAGGCTTATCTGGAATTGCTATATAGCACAGGCTAGCCTAGGGCTGTCCTCGTGCCTCATCCTCCCAACTATTAGGACTTTATAGATGTATATCCATCATGGCCAGCTCTTATTCAGGCATTCCTCTTTTTTAGGTTTATTTACTCTTACTTGTATGAGTGCTCTGTCTGCATATATATCTGTGCACCACATGTGTGCCTTGTGCCCATGCAGTTCAAAATAGAACATCAGATCCCCTGGAAATGGAGTTACAGGCAGGTGTGAGCTGCCACATGGATGCTAGGAACCAAATGTAGGTCCTTGCAAGAGTAGTAAGTGCTCTTAACCACTGAGCCATCTCTCTGGCCCCGTCCGTGTTCATGTTTTCTTAATGAAAAAGTATTTTCAGTTTGACTGCAAGTAAAATAATGCTGCCTACATCAGTGGCACACTTCTCGGAAACACCAGCTCCATGCTCAGGTTTGCTATTCCCGTTCTCCTCTACAAAACATGTATTGATTCCTGCCCAATGTATTTCAATTTTGTAAACACAAAACTTAAAAATGACAAAATACAAAATCTGTGTTGGGATATTTTCCAAAGCAGGATTCAAAATTGAAGGAGATAGTTGTGGTAGTTTAGATGTAATTGGCCCTCATAAGCTCATAGGGAGGGACACTATTAGGAAGTGTAGTCTTGCTGGAGTAGGTGAGGCAGATGGTTCATATCCTGCTGCAAGAGGACCAAAATGTAGAACTCTCAGCTACCTCTCCAGCTGCCTGCAAGCCACCATGTCCTGCCATGATGATAATGGACTAAACCTCTGAAACTGCAAACCACCCCAATTAAATGTTTTCCTTTATAAGAGTTGCTGTGGTCATGATGTCTCTCCATAGCAATAGAAACCCTAGCTAAGACAATAGTTTTTGTTTAAACTTTGTTGTCAAGATCTCAGGTGCTAGAGAGATAGCTCATAAGGTAAGGGTCTGTGTTTGGTTCCCAGTGCCTACATAGCAACTCCAGCTGCAGGAGCTTGGTCATCATCTTCTGATCTCTGCAGGCTCAAGCTCACACACAGAACATATACACATTCAGAAATAAACATACAATAAATAAATGTCTTTAAAATTTCCAAAACTTTCCATCTCCCTCTAACTTCTTACACACACACACACACACACACACACACACACACACACACACACAGCTGGTAAGATGGCTCAGTGGGTAAATGTGATTACCACTAAAGTCTAAGGCTGAGTTTGATTCTAGAACCCACATGGCTGGGAAGAGCCATCTTCTTCAGACTGTCATCTGACCTCCACACTATGAGGCATGTTGTATGCATACGTACACACAATAGTTTCTTTTTATTAACTACTGTAGTGGGGACTGGAGAGATAGTTCAGCAGTTAAGAGCTCTGGCTGTTCTTCCTGAGGACCAGTGTTCAATTCCCAGCACCCACATCAGACAGATCACAGGGAATCTGACACTTTCTTCTGGTCTCCACAGACACTTAGACTAACATGCACATATCCACACACACTGACATATAATTAAAAGTAAAATCTCTAAAATTTTAAAAATAAAATTAGCTACAGTAGTAAATAACACTGATTTAAATACTAATCTAAACACTTTAAAATTTAAATTATTTGTGAAGGCTCCCCTGAAGGTTAAATTACTAAGTGTTCTAAATCTTCTATAATAACCTGTGACATGGACACTGGATTTCACTTAACTGAAATCTGTGCCGGACATGGTGGTAGAGCTAGTACCTGGGAGGTAGAAGCAAAAGAGAACCAGGGATTCAAAGCTACCTGAACCACATATCCAGTATGAGGCCAGTCTGGGATACATGAGACCATGTCCCAACATAAATAAATAACAAAATCTGTGTCTACTATCCCACTTCACAGATAAAGAAATTGAGACACATTGAAGAAATGCAACCATGTTCCACAGTTCACAGCTCTGGAACATCCCAAGAACTTGACTTAAATCCCTCTGTTTCCTCTTCCTAGTTTCATGGTGCCCGGAACTTAAGGTCAGAATGACCTCTGACAAAACACTCCCCATCCCCACTGAATCCAGGACCTGGGAAGTACTCACTCACCTGGCATGGACCAGATGATGGTGGGATGAGCACCTTTGCTCTACAGAGTCCTGAGTCATCTTCTCCCAGGGCATCACATGTTTTCACTTGGGGAAACTGTATCATTAATCATCTTTTATAGTCTCTATTGGACACACTTGACCATCTAAACAGTTCATTGATAAAATACACCTAAGTCAAACTTCCCTTTACCATTCTGAAATTTCTAGCCAGCATTTACCTGAAAAAGCTTTATCATTTTTGCTGTCTGGCTTTGGTAGTGAGGGGAGAGGAGGAGCTTATGGATTAATAGCATTCAAATTAATATAGCCCAGAATGATAGTGCCTGCTTGGGATCCTTCAGGAGACAGAGACAGGGGACTGCAAGCTCAAGGCTAGCCTGGGCTACTGGAGACCCTGCCTCAAAACAACGAAATATTTTAGCTTTTAGGTATAATGCTGTGTCAGAGCCAGCTGCGTGTAATTATTTGGAATTGATATCATCTCACTTGATTGAACCGCCTCTATGGTCACTATTATCTCTACATTCAGGGCAGTGGAATAAATGGTTCCCATTCAACATGTGGCTAGTGTGGTAGTGCCAGGAGCCTGTCCAATAAGGTGTCATCACTTGCAAAGCCCATTCTTCAACCATGCTGCTATCTTTGTCTCCTGGACCATCCTTCCCCAAAAGTCAAATTTACAAAATAAGCCTAACCTGGTTCTTCCCTGCTCACACATGCTGGCTTCGGTGCTGCTTGGTCCAGAATCAGAAGAGGTAAAGCACCCTATACCTCCATCAGCATCCAAAGTCACATCTTTACACCTCTGCTTCAACAACCTCTCACTCCAGACACCTCACCTCAGCCTGCTGCCTCTCTGTAACCCACAGGGCTCTCCCAGCTGCATCCTAGCACCTAGCCTTCAGGGGAGGAAGTGAGCCCAGGTTGTGAAGACAGAGACAATCACATAACAGTTGCTGACACTGTCTGAACTGCACCCTTTGCTAGGCACATCCCATATATTATTTCATGTAATCGTGGCAATGAGCCTGTGGGCTAGGTACTCTTGTTTTGTTTGTCTGTTTGTGTTTTGTTTAGCCTGAACTAGCATTCAGCTCAGTATGTAGCCCAGTATCACCTTAAACTTCTGAGCCTCCTGCCTCCATGTCTGGCATGCTAGAATTACAGGCATGCATACTATACCGGTTTATATTGTGCTAGGAATCCAACCCAGGACTTTTGTGCATGCTAGACAAGCACGACAGAGCTCTATCACCAGTCCCTTAGTTGGCCTGTCGTAGTGATGAAGAAACTGTATGCTTGACAACATAATTGCATGTTTATGTTTCTCTCTCCACAGAACAATAAGAGGTCAGTGGATCAAATGACATCTCTACTATATACACTATTTCACAAATAGATAGGCTCTGTTAAGAGATCGGTGGTATTTATTACGAGTCTTAGAAATAAAACCTTGGCCTGGAGAGATGGCTCAACTATTAGGAACACCAGCTGCTCTTCCAGAGGCCCTGGGCTCAATTCCCAGCACAAACATGGTAGCTCATAGCCAACTGTAATGCCAGTTCCAAGGGATCTGATGCTCTTCTCATCTCTACAGGGACCAGACATACACACAGTGATGAAACACATATATATTCAGGCAAAAACATTCATCCACATTAAGGAAATCTTAAAACTTTTAAGAAGAAACAAAACCCTATCATGATAACATCTCTAGAGGCCCAGTACTGTGCCTAGTATCCTAAAGGTCTACAAAAACATTGGTTGAGGAAAAAAAAATCTAAATAAATATCGATGCTAATGACTCTAGAGCGGGGCACAGTGCTGGGCACTGAACCCAGAGCCTGCACCAGCTAGACCAGAGCTCTGGTACTGGACTCTGGGCTTTACTCCCAGCTTGGGGCTCATACAAAATTGTGCTTCACACTTCCCAACTCTGACCCATTGCCTAATCCCCAGTCACTACTGTCTACCAATTGCTACAGCTCCTGCCTGGCTCTCCACTAGGCCTTCTTCGGCCCTGACCAAGCACTCAGATTGCAAAGACACTCGCTGTAAGTCACATCAAGCCTGAGCTACACTTGGACTGCTGGCTTCCCCACCCAGGCGCTTAGAATTCCCTGGGCCACTGGAAGAAGGGCGGCGCAGAAACTTTCTAGCGCCAGAACTCAAGAAAAACAAACTCTGACTGCAAAAACAGCTTTGAGAAGAAACTCGAGGTTAAAATGACTTTCACTCACAAAGTGACCTCATCTGAACTTGGAGGAACCTCAACAGCAATGAGTCAGGAATCATTTCTGATCAGTGCAAAACCCAAGAATGGGTCTGAATGGGGACTGGCCCTGTACCACTGCCAGGCTACAGCAATAAACTAGGCGGGTGCAAAAGGAAGTGTATTTCCAGGCTGTGGTCTAAGTCACTGCAAATAGATGCAAACACATCTTTATTTATCAAAGTAGGAACCATTATAATCAATGCCCTTTTGGCAATAAGATGTTAAGTTTATTCTACCATGAAAATTGCCTTTGGGAGTCACTGGACTTTTGAAGGCATTTTCTGCATTCTGCTGGTCATGGAAGCATTTTCTCTGCAAAAAGTTATTGAAAGGCTGAAAGCAAGGTAGTCCATTCTTGACAAGTCCAATGAATATGGTAGATGAGACAAACCTTTGGAGCCTAGTTCACTCATCTCTCAAAGCCTTAGTTGTGTTGGGTGTAGCTGGGTGTTGTCAGAAGAACCAGGCCCTTTCTGTTAAACAAAGCGTCATGTTGCTGTTTCCTATTCATCGCAAGGATATGCTTAGTGACTTCTTAGATATAATGGTTTCACTGGGATTCAAAGAGCTGTAATGGATCAGACATGCAGAACCAATACTCGCCATGAACTAGTGAGCATGTGCTTGCATGTGTGTGTGCATGCACGCATGTGTGCCTGAGTGTGTGTGTGTGTGTGTGTGTGAGAGAGAGAGAGAGAGAGAGAGAGAGAGGGAACGAGGGAGGGAGAGAGAGTGTGTGTGCACGCGCACATCCATCTGTCCTCCTAAAATGCTTTGGAATATCTTCTCAGTCCAACCACTGAGCTAGCCAGTTTTTATATAACATCTGCTTTTCATCACAAGTCTCAATCCAGAAAAGAAATGGATAGTTGTTGCATAGAATAAAGAGGATGACAGGTCAAAGTGACTGTTTTTAATTTCCCATCAGCTCATGACCAGTCTGCTGTTTGAGCTTTTTCACCTTTCCAATTTGCTCCAAATGCCCCATGGCCTAGGGAATGGTCCATGATTCTTCAGCAACTTCTTGTGAAGTGGTAAGAGGACTGGCTTCCATGATTACTCTTGGTTGGGCACTGTCAACCATGCTGGCCACCACTATGCTCATCATGTCAACACTCTTGTCTCCTTTTCAAAGTTTCTTCAGTTCTCACCACACTGTTCTTGAGCTACTAGTTCCTCAGTCAAACATACTGTCTCAGCTTTCTAAAACACTTAAACCCACTTAATTTTATGCACATAACTGTTTTGCTGGTAAGTATGTTATCTGTGGCATGTGTGTACCCAGTACCTATGCAGGGCCAGAAGTGGGCATCAGATCCCATGCATGTACAGTTAGGATGATTAGGAGTCATTATATGAGTGCTGGGAATCAAACTCTAGTTGTCCCTCTGCAATGAGCCATATCTCCAGCCTCTTAAATTCTAATTTTAAAAATAATACTGAAATATGTTTTTTGTCTAACATCACTTCCATAGTATAAAATATAACACAAACAGAGGCAGTAAGTTATTATTTTAAAAAAGATCCATAAATCAGGAAATGTGTATTTCAATGATATATAACATAAGCACATTGGCACATTTCACCAATGGGAAATGAAAACTGTTATCACTAGGCACCAACCTAATGTGAAGATGCCGTCATGTATAGGTATGGCTTGCCTCTTCTAAAAAGGTGGGAAACCAATTCATGCAAAGTTTACCTGAGAAGAGTATGGGAAGCCTAAAGCAAGGCAAGGTGTTTGGCAAGCGGCTGGAGTGCTCTACAATCAACTAAGAACTGTTAGTAACTGGCTGTCAAGTGCACAGAAGCAACCAGGGTATGCCAGATGTCAGCCTCTAATTTGGGCAAGATGGAGCATCCAGAGTGGAATAGCTATAAATGGCATTTTCTAATTTAGCAGCACTGGAAACTTCATATGATACTGTTTAGAATTTTCATTTAACGATAGGTATGTTGGCACCTCGTATAATCCTAGCACTCAGGAGGTGGAGGCAGGAGGATCACAAGTTCGAGTTCATCCACATTGGGTTCCAGGCTAGACACATGGGACCTTGTCTTTGTTTTGTTTTAGAATAGATTTATTTTCAAAGGGTAAAGGGTAAAAAACTCAAACCATTTAAACACAAGTCCAACAGAGCCAATGTCAACCAACACTGATGTCATCTTGAGTTTTTGGAGTCCTCTCGGTGAGAAAAAAGGCTCTGATACTTTATTCATAAACACCCTTCTTATCTACAATATAATCTACGGGTTTTGTTTTGTTTTGTTTTGGTTTTTCAAGACAAGGTTTTTCTGTGTAACAGCCATGGCTGTCCTAGAACTTGCTTTGTAGACCCTGTCTCTGCCTCTGGAATACTGGGATTAAAGGTGTGGACCACTATGCCCGGCACAATCTACAATTTCTTGTGGACACATTAACTTCTCTGAATCTATATCAGAAATTTCAAACCCAATTTTTCTTCCGTGGCCACAATAATCTTCACTAGGCCCAGGTCCTTCATAAAAATTCACTGACAGCTTTTATTGGTCAGTGTTGTCATAGAGTTTTAAGATTCCAGTGTCAAATGGAGTGTGACACTGTACTGGCAGTACAAGTGTGTGAGCCTTCCAGGCACCTGTGAGAGGGTCAAGGACGGCTGCAGAGTCCTCCCCTGCCTTCCTTCAGGATACAGAGCAGTGATGAGTACTGGCCAAGGCCACTGTGGTAAGAGGGGCAGATGGAAATGACAGGAGCTGCCATGGCTATGCCAACTCAGCATGGGATCTTGTCTTTAAAAATTCAATAATAATAATAAAAAAAAACATGTGGTGGCAGCACATACCAGCACTCAGAAGGCAGAGGCAGAAGCAGGTGGATCTCTATGAATTTAAGGCCAGCAAGGGCTACACAGAGAAGCCTTGTTTCAAACAAACAAGAAGAATTTTGCCTCAAGGAAGGGTGAGACAGCCAGGCATGTGACCACTGAAGCCCCACCTGACCACACCCTGCTAGAGACCAGGACAACACCTGTTTCCACCGAGGGCCAAATAGGTAACTATGGTCTATACTGCAGCCTGGAACCATTTGGAGGTCTGTGGGACCAGGGGTTGCCACCAGAGGCCACGTTAATATGGGAGGCCTGAGCTGCCAGCTAAGACCATGGTGAAGGCCAGGAAGGCCCTCATTGTCAATGAGAGCCACATCTGGGTTCATAACCCTGCCATATATAGCAGGAGTGTGTGTTAATGTCCCTGGTCCAAGTTAGTCACATGGGTGTCTGTAGGCTGGGCTGCTACCAGGGGCCATGGTGATGTCCAGCTGCAACCGAGGACCATGTCTGGGTCTGTGGTCCTAGTATAGCCAGGGTCTGTGTTGATGTCTGTAGTTCCAGTTACCACCAAGGGACATGTGAATGTCTCATGGTCTGTGCTGAAGCCGGAAGCTAGGTCAATGTCCATAGGCCATGTTGCCACCAGGGGGCCATATGGATGTCCATGATCCAGGCAGTCTCCAAGTGCCTTTCCTGGGTCTGTGGTTCTGCTTTTACCAAAAACTGAGTGGAGGCCCATGATCCCTGCTCCTGCTGACTGTGAAGAGCAAGGAGGCTACTCTTGCCGTGATGTGTGTGACTGCAGATCCACAGCTAAGGAGACATGGAAGGCCTCTGTGACAAGCCCTCTCCCGACTCCAACCCATACCTCCCCCCCCCAAAAAAAAGAAACAAGTAACAGTCTAGACATGAAGCCACCAAAGAAGACCCTTAAAAAGTATGGCCAAGATGCTGAAGAGTAGCTTGACACTACTGATGGCTTCTGGTGGGGGAGAGGGGTGGGGAGGTAGAAGGTGGGAGGGAAGGGAAGGTCTCAGATCTATTTAAGGGATAAGCCACTGAGAGTTTGACCATACTCCAGTGACTACATAGATAACACCAAGTGGACTCTTTATTTTAACTTTTACTTCTTTGGGGGTGAAGTCACTAAGAGGGGTGAGTGGGCATACAAGGTCTGGCAGGGGACTGTGATGGGGTGCATGATATGAAACTCCCAGAGAATCAATAAAATGTTATACGGGAGAAATTTTTCTTTTAAAGAAAAAAAGAATTGTTTCTTGTTTAAGTGGTAAATTACATATGGAATTATTCAAAGATGAGAAAAATTCTAATATAAGATGAAAAGGGAGTAACCTACATGATATCATCTGAATCGCAACTGTCAAACACTTATAATGTATAATTATGAGCATATAATTAGCAGCATTAGAAATAATAGCAGCTCCCACCTCACAAGCTCTTTTTGTGCATCTAGAATTTTCTCTGGAGCCTATGAGAAGGCCGAAGTACTTGTGAACATTTTTGGAAGTGAGGCTGTGGAAGATTAGATGGTTTTCACAAGCTTCCTTACTGGTCAGCAGGCAAGAATGTGGAACCAAATGGATCTGTCCCCAGGTGTTCTCACATGCTCTAGAAATCACTCCAAGAAGTTGAGGTCCAAAGAGTCTCTCTGCGGTCACTGGGCCTGTGGGCCAGTTCTGAAAGGGTTCTGCAGAGTCAGAATGTGACTGCCTGGCCCTCTAGACTTTGAAACAATGTTGATGCTTCTTCTTCATGCTACACTAACTGCACACTCTGGAGAGCACCTTTCCACACCAGAGTGATGGCTAATCTTAGTTGTCAACTTGGGAAGAACCAAGAATTGCTAGTCAATACAGGAGGGCCCCACCCATTATGGGAGGTGACATCTCTAGGCAGATAGACAGGACAGCTGAACCTGAGTTAAGAAGCAACCCAATTAGCACTTTTTCTGCAGCTTTCTGGTTCAAGCTCCTGCCCCAAGTTCATGCATTACCTTCCCTTGACAACAGTTTGTAACCTATAAGATGAAACAAACTCTTCCCTCCCTAAGTTGCTTTTGGTCATGGTGTTTATGGTACCAACAGAAAACAGCTACAATATAAGGTAAGTTACCCATCCCAAGGTGTGCAGGTTTAGCTACAAATTAAAATCACCTGGAGTGTACCACAGCCTAGGCAAAGCCTGGAAAACCTTCTGGGGAGCTGTTTGCACTCCCTTCATAGCCTCATACCCCACCCCATTCTCTGAAACCTTAATGATACCCGCAGAAGACCTACATGGGTCTTGGGACATTTCATTGCAGTAGCTTTCATCTTTGACTGCTCATCAGAATCACTGAAGGGACCATTTAAAAAGTCTCCCTGCCAGGCCTGGTGCCATGTGCCTTTAATCACAGCCCTTGGGAGACAGAGCTAGTCTGATCTCCTTGAGTCTACATAAGGAGTTCCAGGATAGCTAAGGCTATCCATTAAGACCCTGTCTTAGATTCTGTTGACCCCTCTTGGAAGGCATCATCCTCCCTGTGGAATGGGGGTGGGGGAGTGAGATGGAAAGGTAGGGGGGTGGGAGAGAGGGAGAGGGAACTGGGATCGATATGTAAAATAAGATAAACAAACAAACAAACAAACAAATAAATAAGACCCTGTCTTCAGCAACAAAATGAAAAGCCTCATGCTGGGCTAGGGGTATAGCTCAGTGGAAGGCCATTTATCAAGTGGTTCAGGCTTTGGGTTTGATCCCCAGCAGGAGGCAGAGTGGCTGTATCCACCCCAGAGCTCTCAAAGTCTTTGAAGTAAGCAACTTAGGGGGAGGGCTGTATTTTAGGAGGGCAGTGCGGGAACTCAAGGCTAAAGCTTCAGAAGCAGGAACCGAAGCAGAAGCTATGGGAAGAATACCCGAAGCAGGGTTCGGGAAGAACACTCATTACTGCCTTGCTGTCCGTGGCTTTCTTCTAAGGTCCAGGACCACGTGCCCAGTGATGGCCCCGCTCCCAGGCAGCTGGGCTCCAATGCCCCACAGACTTGTCTGTTGGGGTTCCCATGGAAGCGTTTTCTCAATGGAGGCCCCTCTTTCCAGTTGTCAGCACCATGGGTCAGGTGGACAAACAACAAACGAGCCATCCCACCCCTTCTCCTCTAGCACGGCTCCCTACCTGGTGCTGACAACTACAACTCTTTCCCTTTGCCACTTCCCCCAGCTCCCTCTGCCTCTCAGACCCACTGGAGAGAGTGGCTTGCTGCAGAGCTCTGCCCACAGCCCCTCCCAGGCACTCTCACCAGTGAGTGACTCATCCACAGGACATGACACTGTCATTTTCCCAGCACTTTCTTTTTTGCTTCCCTTTCTTAGGGGTGGTGGGTTTTTTTGTTTTTTTTTAATTCTTTCTTTCTTTTTATTCTTCTTTTATTTATTTATTTTTTTTTCAAGGCAGGGTTTCTGGTGTAGCCCTGGCTGTCCTGGCACTTGGAGACCCAGCCACCTCTACCCCTGCCTCCTGTCTCCCACCACTTCCAATGCCACCGGCTCTATTTCCTTTTCTCCCTCCTGAACACACAACACTGTCACTTCTTGCCATCAGGGGCGATCTGGGGATAATGCTCTCTAGTCATGTTGACTGTAGACACAATACCACAGACTGAAGAACCACACTGGGACTGTCACTAACCTGACAGTGACAGGACTGCTACTTTCAAGACCAGGCAGTCTGCTTGCTCTGGAGGGTAGAATGAAGGGTTTGAACTTTGTGTCGCCTTCGGAGAGCATGTAACTCCTCAGGATGCAAGGCCCAGGTCAGCCTGCCTGCCACAAAGCCCCACAGCGTACTGCCTGGTTAAAATCAGAGAGTTTTTTGTTTTGATGCTTTTAATTCCTTTTTTGTTTTATTTTTATGTGTATGTGGTTGTGTGAGCTTACGTGCCTGCCCCACATCCATGCAGGATCCTGTGGAGCAGAACGGGGCATCAGATCCCCTGGAACTGAGTTATAGCCAGTTGTTAGCAGCCATGTAGGTGCTGGGAATAGAACCCAGGTCCTCTGGAAGAGCACACACTGCTCTTCAGCCCTGAACCATCTCTCCAGCCCAGCATGAGTGCTGGGAACCAAACATGGATCCTCCGTACAAGTAGCAAGTACTCATAACTACTGAGACATCATTCCAACCCACTTTGTTTCATCTTTCAATTTTGTTTTGATTTTTTTTTGTTTGGTGACAGGATCTCAGCTAAGTAGTCTAGGCTGCATTCAAACATACAGATCTCTGGCTTCTGTCTACCTGGTGATCTGGTGATGGAGTTTGTACCACCATGCTCAGCTTTAAAGAAAACAAACAAAAAAAAAAAAAAAAAAAAAAAAAAGCAAAAAAAACACTCCACGGTTAAAAAGAATAAAAGCTTTCATACAACTGTGAATTATGCAAGTATTCTTCCACGGGGCAAAAATGAAAAACTGAGATTCTAATGCAATGAGATTCAGTATAAAGAGACTCTCTCAAAGGGCAAATCCAGGGTTAGTAAAGCTTCCAAACACAAATGGATGACTGGAAAAATCCCCCCCAAATCCTTCCCTGGCAAATGACTCTCCTTATCATACACAAAACACCATCAATGAAAAAACTCAGAGCGCTAAGAAAACAGGCGCTCCATAAAGCACTTCTGTAGGAACCATCCATTACTTTGGTTTTTGTCCATGTTATCTTAGAATGGTCCTGAAAATAATCAAAGAAAAAGGCATAATGAATTCAGTATTTGATACAAGTCAGTAGCTAAAACAAAGCCATAATATACTCCCATAATTTTTAGAATGATCGAGATTATTGACTTTTAAAATAAGTTCTCCATTAACATCCTAAATTAAGTCCAATCCTGTTTCTAATAATTGGCTCTTGAGAAAGAATTTAAGAATAATATTTAAAAGTTAATTAAAAACAGTGTAAGCATTCCTGTCAGTCAGCTGTGACCTCTGTTCTACAGTGCATTTAAATGCATGTCACCTTGACCTGGAACACAAGCAGTGTAAAAAATTTTGGTCAATAGAAATCAAACATACACTAATTTATTCAGCAGATTTCCTACAGTCTGAATCAACATCAGAAATCTAACCAGTGTTTGTTATTCCTTATTGACAGGAAGAAGCATATTTAAATGATAAGTACTCCTGAACATCATTTGGAAGTTAAATTGCTCCCCACGGACAGCTTCCATAAATGGTTGCGTTTAAAGGTCACTTACCACCAGATTTTGAACAACTGTTGCATTTATTAGCACAGGCTCAATAGTGTGGGGGCTGCAGTCATCAGTTTTTACTGACAATGAGATCTAATTGTTCACTGTTAGAAAATAAAGAAAATAAGCTGGGCGGAGGTGGTACACATCTTTATTCCCAGCACTTGGGAGCCAGAGGCAGGCAAATCTCTGTGAGTTCAGAGGACAGCCTGGTCTACGAAGTTGAGTTCCAGGACAGTCAAGGCTATTAAATAGAGAAACCCTGTCTTGGAAAACAAAACACAAAACAATACAAAACAACAAACAAAACAAAACCCAATAAAACCAAAAGAAAAAAAAAATCAGGAAAATAGCCAGGAGTGGTGGCTCATGCCTTTAATCACAGCACTCCGGAGGCAGGTGGATTATTTTTTTATAATTTATTTATTCTTTTAAATTCCATTTTATATTCCAACCTTAGTTCTCCCTTCTCCCTTTCCCCTGCCCCCCTCCCCCAGAACTCACCCCCCCTCCATTTACCCCCCCCCCCCAGAGCCCACTCCTCCTCACCGGTAAGAGCTCTCATGAAGAGTCAACAAAGTCTGATACAATAGGTTGGGGCTGGGCCAAGCCCCTCTCTGATGCACTAAGGCTGAGATGGCAACCAGGCAGGTGGATTTCTGAGTTCACACTAGTCTATAAAGTGAATTCCAAGACAGCCAGGGCTACACAGAGAAACCCTGTTCAAAAAAACAAAACCAGGGAAATGGACTTTTTCTGTAACTGTTTAGTCCTTGCACTATGATGATCACGTTTCAAAAACTCAGGTGCAAAACTAGGTGTGGTGATGCATGCCTACAGTCCTAGTACTCGGGAGGCTGACACAGGAGGATTGTGCACTGGAGACCAGACTGAGCTATGTAGAAACATCCAGGTGAAAAGATGTGGATGTGGCATGTTTGGTGGAGTGTTTACCAAGCAAGCAAGAAGCCTTGGGTTTGATCTCCAGCATCATATAATCTAGACACGGAGGGGTACTCCTGGGAAGGTGAGGTAGACAGAGGCCATCCTTGGCTATTGTTCAGTTGGGGCCTCCGGCTCACCCCTACATGGTGACCCAGTGTTCTCATTCTCCCCCTCCCCAGAGCTTCCCCATCCCCAGTTCTGCATTCTCAGCTGCTACTGTAGCTTCCTCCCCTAAAAGTTGCCAACCGCCCAAGTCCCTGTCAACATTGTTTTCCACCATACTTGGCGCAAACTCAGCTTGTGTGGTCACATCATCCCCCTCCCCCTCCTGCAATCCATAAAATCTCCCTGCTTTTGTTTGCGGGTGTGACTCCCCTGACCTCAGTCTCAGGGACTGGAGGACCTGCCCAACAGTTGCTCTCAATAAACCATTATTTTAATTTAGCTTGGACTGGCTTACTGCATTGGCAGAGAAACATATGGGGGGAGGGGGGCGTCTACTAGGTATAAATCCAGTTTAAGACCAGACTGGGCTATTTAAGAGCCAGCATCGAGAAGGGAGGGAGGGAGGGAGGAAGAGGGACAGGGTTGAAGGGAGGAGAAACTCCCAGGCTAGATACCTACACACACACACACACACACACACACACACACACACACATCAAAATGGGGACTCAGCCATCTGCTGGTAGTCAAGGGGCCACAGGAAAGGGACCCCTCATTACAGGGTCTGACCAAAGGCTTTCACCAGCAAAGAGTCAACAATTAACATTTTCTGAGGATACCTACATCCAATATTCCTTCTATACATAAAATATTCCTTCTATATGTACTTCAAATGTTTGTGGTGCATGTCTTTAATCCCAGTTAATCCCAATACTCAGGAGGCAGAGGCAGGTGGATCTCTGTGAGTTCGAGGCCAGTCTGGTCTACAGAGCTAGTTCCAGGACAGGCTCCAAAGCAATACAGAGAAACCCTGTCTCAAAAACAAAACAAAACAAAAGTTAAAATAGCAAGGGACCAAGCTGAAGGCCTGAATGTGGCCTTAGTCCTTTCCAAGACATAAACCTGAAATTTTCTGGGGATCTCATGAACAAGATTATAAACTTTTGTTTACAGCAAAAACAAAACCTAACTTGGTCTCTAGCCCTGATTGACTTGTTTTGTTTTTGTGTTTGAAGCTCCAAAGGACCTTTGATTAGTGTGAGCGAATAGCAATAGGGCAGGCATTTTAAAACCCTGGCAGTTGCCAGAAGAGATGCAGAGGCCACGCCTTTGCCTTAGGGTCAGTAAGGGAGGTCTGTAAGCAGCTGTATAATGTCTGGCATTGCCCAAGGTGTCAGAGCAACCCTATACAGGATTTTGTTTAGTAAATAAAGAAATAGAAAAAGGCGAAGAAAAGTTCATCTTTTTGTGTGAGAATTCAGAAGAAACCCAGGTAGGGTTAGCAGTGAAGATCTGCGATGGGCAGACAGTGACTTAGGTTTGCGTTCTGTCAGCTGCAGTCCTAACCAATGTGAATGAGAAACACTCTGTGATCTCATTTGGGCTCCTTAGCTGTCTTTTCCGATGGAACTTTAGAAGTCACCAAAATTACATGTGCCTGTTATAAAGACACTTAATTGTAACTCTTGAGAAGCCTACAGTCAAATTGGGTGTGTTCTGCCTTTGCCTAAACCTGCTATTCACCCTGTGATGAAAACTATCTTAAGCTATATTCTTTGGGGGTGGGGGCTGGGTTTTTGAGACAGGGTCTTACTGTATAACTCTGGCTGTACTGGAACTTGATTTGTACACCAGGCTGGCCTTGAATTCACAGAGATCCTCCTGCCTCTGTCTCCTGAGTGCTGGGATTAAAGGTGTGCGCCACCATTGCCATGCTCATAAACTCTATTCTTAATGAGGTCTCAGAAAAGAACACTGCTGGATCCTGAGGGCAGCAGCAGAGCTGGGTCACTGGCCCACACTCGATCACTGCTGACAGTTTAGAGTAAATATCAAATAGTAAAATAAAGTTTGGGTCCACAAGATGGTTCAGCGTAGAGGTGTTTGCTGCCAAGTCTGACAATCTGAGTTTGATGGCCAGGACCCATGCGGTGTAAGAGAGGAGCCAACTCTTACAAACTGTCCTCTGACCTCCACACACAACTTGTGGCATATGCACTCCGCTATCTCCCAATAAATAAGTATAGTTAAGAAAACAAAAATATACATTTATATTAAAAAAAAAAAAGGCAACTGAACTCCAATTTGGGCAGGATTATTAACCGCCCACACTCCTCATAAATGACGGTCTGGCTCACCATACTAGGTGAAGTATGGACGCTGAGATGCTTGCACAGGGAACAGCGATGAAACCCACACGACCAGCTATAGACATGGTAACTGTCAAGACATCATCTCCTACCATTTTTGTCAGCAAAAGGTGGACTTAAAAACAAGTATGAATCAGCACCAAGGAGCCAACAGAGTAGAGTGCCTGTGCATTTAGTCAAACATTTCAAGACAAGCATGTCCCAAGGTGATCGTGGAAGGAGGTGAGTGCAAGCCATTGTTAGGCTTCCAATGTTTGCAGAATCACCGCCATCATCCATTTGTTTGACATAAAAACAAAACAAACACAAAAACAAAAAAACTTGGCTGCTCACTTCTCTCACCTCTCTCCAATCTGCCAGCAGGTCTTTGGTTTCAACATAAAATTTGATCTAGAATCCCTTCACCTGCTACCATTTCACCTCAAGGCTAGGTCGGCGTCAGCTCTCCAGTGAACCAATAACATTGCTCCTTAACTGAGTGAGCATGCTGCCTACAGCATCCTTCTTAAAGCCCCTCCCTAGCCACAGTAAAATGAAAACGATCCTGTGAAACATAACTCACAAATCAGGTATGTAGGTGACATGCCTGTCATCCCAGCTCTCAGAGGGCTGAGGCAGGAGGATCACCATGAGTTTGAGGTCAGCCTGGGTTACATAACTAGACCTTGTTACAATAAGCAAATAGCTCATGTAGCCATCTCACAGACTCAGTCTGCCTAATTATGTCATCTTGACAATAACAGGAATCCCTCTTAGTAAGGGAAAGTAAGAGGAGAGAGCAGAAATGAGGCTTATAGTCTCTAGAACAATCTCTACATCCCTGGGTTCTGTAAGAACTAGGGGGAGGCAGTAAAAAAAAATTGGTAATTAGAGAGGACATTGGAATATTTTAAACACACCCAACCAGTCTTCACAGGAAATGATGTGGGGTCTAAGAGAGCCTTTCAGCTTTCTCCTATGTGACAGAAAATCAGCTTCTAAATTTGTTTCCCAAAATGGGATGTGGTGGTATCCACCTGTAATCGTAGCATTCAAGAGGCTCAGGCAAAGGATCCCAAGTTAAGACGTAGCCTGCATTACATAGTAAGAGCCTGTGAATGGAGGGATGGATGGATGGATGGATGGACAGATGTATAGGTGGGTGAGTAGAAGGGCAGATGGAAAGAGACAGACATAATTTGCAAATATATACAAGTTACACATTTCTTTGTCTATGACTTCTTGTTTTTGTGAACCAAGCAGGGTGCCAGATGATCTATACTTTATTTCCCTCATGTTTCCCTAGAGTATAAAGCAGTCAGTCAAGAAATGTTTGGAAAATGTAGTGACTTTCTCAAAGTCTTCCATCTTAGAGGTTTTATGAGCTCACAGCTCACAGGTGACTGATATTCATAACTTATCTAAAACAACACCCCTAAAAAACAAACAAACAAAATAACCACCACTCCAGGTGGCCCTTAGGCCTAGAAGAATCCATTACTTGCTCAGGACTTTAATGAGACCCTCTCAGCTCTGAAGTCTCTGTACAGTTACCTCAAAAAGCTGAAGTGTGTGGGCATGCCAGCCATGCCTGTAGACACAAGAAACACCCCACCCCCACCCCCAGCAATCCTTCAGGGCCTGGATGCCTGGGATTCTTGGGCACTCAACAGGATTTTGGTGTGGCGCTTCAATAGTAAGCCTTTGGATTCCCTGGAGCATGCACGGTCTGACTTATTTTTTCTCTTTTCTTTGGGGAAGCTCCATGAAAGCAACATTCAGATATAGAGCTCTTCCTGGTGGGAATCTTGCTTTTTGAAACACATTCTTCCCACTAGTCCAATCTGTCGATAAATCTTCTAGGTGCAAGATAAAATACCCACCTTTGCTGCTAGCCCAAACTCTAAGGAGGCATTTTTCATGAGGGCATTTTATTTCCATTTGCCTTGTTTATGGATCTACAGCCCGCAAATAAATGTGTGAGGCTGACATTATTTCAGTTTGAGAGGCTAGTGAGGAAATAACTGCTTCTCTTGCAATGGGATGTTTTGATTCCCTGTGACTCATTAAACATGAGTATAACAAAGCCCCGGGGAATGGCTGTGTGAACAGCTCAGTGGCAGAGCACTTGTGTGGCAAGCTTGAGGCCCTCTGCTCAATCTAACATTTAAACAATCTTTTTGTTTTGTTTTTGAAGCCAGGTATGGTATCTTATTCCTGTAACACCAGCACTCAGGCAGCTGAGGCAGGAGGGCAAACCAGCCTGGTCTATACAGTGAGTCAAGGCCTGCCTGGGCTACACTGCACGAGTTTGTCTCAAAACTCAAACCAGCACTGGGCAGTGGTGGCACACGCCTTTAAACCCAGCACGTATGAGGCAGAGACAGGTGGATCTCTGTGAGTTTGAGGCTAGCCTGGTCTACAAGTAGAGTTCCAGGCCAGCCAGGGCTATTACACAGAGAAACTCTGTCTTGGAAACACAAACAAAGAAATTATGAACATTAAGACAGGCCGGCAAGTGTTGCTAGATTGGCTTACAAAAAGTGGGAGGTGGGGATCTCTTGCAGCCCAGGCAGGCATCAAGCTTACTATCCGCCTAGGATCACCTTAGCTTTCTGATCCTGCTAACACCCCCTTCCCAGGTGCTGGGACTACAGGTATGTCGCCATGTCCGGCTTCACCCATCAGATTGGTACAATCCAAAGGGCAACAGTAGCAACACAATATCTGGCAACCAGGCGGTGACACAGCACTCATACGATGCTACAGGACTGCAACGTCAGCACAAGCATTGCTGGAACTCCAGTGGCCACCAAAATGACACACACATTTACCTTAGACCCAGTAACCTACTATTTGGAATCTACAGACATACAAGAATTTCAAAAGGCTTGCGAGTAGCACACACCTGTAAGCCCTGAACTTCCCAGGCACAGGATCAGGCAGTTAAGGCCAGCCTGGGCTATGTGAAAACCTATTTCAAAACAGAATACAATAGGATGGAATAGGATGCCTTTCACAAGTTTGCTGATGACAGTCTGCCAAAAAAAAAAAAAAAAAAAAAAAAAAAAAAAAAAAGCAAAGACCAGGGAATTCTTATATACACCACCTTCTAAGTATCTTAAGGAGTTACGGTTAACTGGCAAAAAAGGCAAGACTGGGGGCAACAAAATGACTCATTAGGTAAAGGTGCTTGCCTTGTAAGCCTGGTGACCTGAGTTCCATCCCTGGAGGAGGGAGAGAGCTGACAAGCATGCTATCCCCACATCTATCAGGCACATACATATTTTTTTTTTTTTTTTTGTCTTTTTGTTTGTTTTTTGTTATTTTGAGACAGGGTTTCTCTGTGGCTTTGGAGCCTGTCCTGGAACTCACTCTGTAGACCAGGCTGGACTTGAACTCACAGAGATCCGCATGCCTCTGCCTCCCGAGTGCTGGGATTAAAGGCATTTGCTACCAACGCCCAGCCACACAATAATTTTTAAAGGCAAGGAAGAAAGATTTCCTTATCGAGTTGCACTGTTTACCAAGGAAAAGGAGTGGATATACACCATATTGCTATTTGTTGGTATATTTCCTAAATAGAAGGATAAAGCATAACTTCATCATAAAACAAGCGCAATTCCTTTTCCAGTCTGCTTTTAAGAGTCCGTATGTTTGCAGTCAAATCCTTCTATTCTCCAAGAAAACGGAATTTCCTACTGTCAGTGAATGCTGGTGACGGCCTTTATGTGTATCTCTTTATTTTTAAGTGGGACTCAACGGGAGAGGAAGGGAGGAGTAGGAGGGCAGAAGCAGAAGCCAGGTGCCCGGTGACGGACAGCACCGTGTTGCCTGTCATACAAGGATAAGACAAAATTAACGCACTTTTTGTTTGCTTGGCTTTGGGTTTTGATTTTTTGAGACAGTCTCCTTGTATAGTTCAGGCTGACCTAGAACTTGGGTGCCGGGATGGCCTTCAACCTGGTATTCCTGGTTCTAGTCCCCTCAAGGACTAAGATTATAAGCATTCATCACCACCACCATACCCAATGAGGACATGAGGAGGGGGGGGTGACGTGAGGGTGGCCATGCTATTTGAAGTTTGTTGTTTTAAATGCTGAGTCAGGCCTGGTAGGTGGGCCTATCGTCCCAGCTGGCTAAAGAACCAAAAGATAAGATACTGCTTTGGTAACTTAATGAAACTCAGCTCAATAGGTAAGGAAGTTGGGGCTGGGGAGATGGCTCAGTGTTTGAGAGTGTGTGCTGCTCTTGGAGAGGACCCAAGTTTGGTTCCCAGCATCCAACCGTCTATAACTCCAGCTCCAGGCATCTGATTCCAGATATGCTTACTCTCTTCTGGTCTCTGCTGACACTTTTCTACATATGATATACATGCATACACAAATACATACAGTGAAAAAAAAAAACAGTAAAAAGTGAACTTGGGCTACACCTCAAGATAAGAGTTCTTGTCTAGCTTGTGTGAGGCCCTAGATTCAATTCCCATTACTGTGTGTAAATAAATGAATGTTTAGATTCATAAGTGATCTCTACATCAACAACATACAATGAGACAGCGTGTTTAGCTTGTATGAGCAAAGAAGGAATTATTTAAGATGTGTTATTTGGTGCTGAGGATGTAGTAGCAGAAGCCATGGGAGGGACACTGCTGGCCGGCTTGCACAGTCTCATTCAGACCTAGTTTTCTTTTTACTTTTAAGATTTACTTTATTTTTTAGGAGACTGGACAGATAGCTTAAACACTCAACAGTGGCTGAGTGTTTTTTGCAACTCCAAAGGACTATAGAGTTTGCTTTCCAGTACCCATGCTAGACAGCTTATAATAGCCTGTAACTCCAGCACCAAGAGATTCAACATGTTATTCTAGCCTTCATAGACACCTACGTGTGCACACATGCACGCATACACACACACACACACACACACACACACACACACACACACACACACACACTACAAAATAAACCTAAAAATAAGTGTATTTTCTGCCTGCCCCTCTCCCTCCCTCCCTCCCTCCCTCCCTCTCTCTCTCTCTCTCTCTCTCTCTCTCTCTCGTGTGTGTGTGTGTGTGTGTGTGTGTGTGTGTGTGTGTTTACAGGCAGTTGTGTGCCACCTAACGTGGTGCTGGCAACTGGACTCCAGTCCTCTGTGGGAGTGATGCATACTCTAATTACTGAGCCATCTCTCCAGCCCAAATAACTTTCTCACACAGCCCAGTGTGAGCACTCCTGTATCAAGACAATCCCTTAGAGACACATCTGCCCACCAACCTGATAAGGACAACTGCTCAAATGAGACTCTTTAAAGGAGACTCTGGGCTGTGTGAAATCTGTAGTCAATGATAACCAGGTCAGATACTATAGAAAATTAAGAGTATATCGTTGTGGTTCCTATTTCTAATTCCATGGAGTTCCTGAGCACTTGCCTAGGCAGACTGAATCTGGGGTGGGGCTGGTTTCCAGAACTCAGCCTTGAAGAACTTAGTGTTTGTCTTCATCAGTAATAGAAAACTCAGCTATTCAAGCTGCCACACCTTAGAAGTACTTGCTAAGCACTTGCAAGATTACTTCTAGCACCGTGAAAATGAGCTTGTATCCCCAAATTTCTAAATAATGTATTTACAGAACTCAATCCTCTTATACTAATTTTGAGAATTGTTTTTGTTGTTATTTGTGTGAAAGGGCTTCGTGCATACTAAAATTTTGATTATTTGTTTGTTTGTTTGTTTGTTTGTTTCACTATGCCAGGGATTAGACCCAAGGTTGGCATTTTACCACTGAGCTACTCCAAGGGCCTTATTTTGACAATGTAACAATCATTCTAAGTTTGCTGATGTTCGAGAAGAACTTTTAACTGTGTTTTTGTCTTCAAGGGTAGGGATCCCATTTCACACACGCCAGAGTTCACCATTCAATAAATATTTAACATGTGCTTCTGCTACGCCCGCTGTGAATGAGGGAGGCACTGGGCCAGAGATGCACTGTTTACAAAGGCTTCGTTCATCTACGGGCATAGGATGGATGATTGAGACTTCTGAGGACAGTGTGGTCCCACAGCATGCCTAAGAGTGGGGTGACAGGCACAGGCTGGCTCTTCTCCCAGCCACAGGGACTCCCAACTTTTCACTCTAACTAGCTAACATATCCTTGTTTCCTAAAGCGTCAGGGAACCCTGACCGACACAGGAGTCCCTTATCAGCAGGCCAACTGGGGACTAATAACGACATCTGAAAGGCCATTTATTTGCTTAGGGCTTCTGAGGCAAACGTCCTTTTATTATAATAAGGAAGTATGCTCTGTGTCTCAGTGTTGTATAGAAAGCCCACAATTTTTTGCCACAAGAGGAAACCAATCAGGAAAAAGTTGAGATGGCAAGGCCAGGCTCCCTCACTCAACTTCTGTCTCACTCTTGAATTGTGTTTCAAATGGAGGTAACAATAGGTAGAAGTCACAGTTAATTGAAAGGTAAAATCTCTGGAGACACGCTATAAGTCATGTAGCCCAGGAGGGACTCAAACTGTGTAGCTGTGTGTAACCTGGAACTCCTGAGTCCTGGGCAAAAGGAGCTGGAGACTGAACTCAGCGCTTGCGCACAGTAGACAAGCACTGTGCAAGTTACATCTCTACCTCAGTCTTTTCCTTTCTACATCTAGATCTTGCTCTCTTTCACTAAGACACAGACTCATAGAAAAAAGACCCAGCACTCTGGGTGAACTCAAGTACCTTTCTCTTTGCCGCCCCCCCCCCTTTATTTTGAGATCATTTCCCTTCACCATTTCAGGAACCTACCTCAGCTCCTCCAGTGCTGCTCAGTATGTACATTAATTCCTGACATGAAGAAAATGCTGTATGTACACCACCAGTCAGCACTAGTCAGTAACCCAAGACAAGCCTTTACGTCATGGCCTTAAATAGCCAGAAAGTCCTGAAGACCGTTGGGTGGCAGAGTGGAGGTGGCCCACGCCTTTGAACCCAGCACTGGCAAATGGTTCTTTGAGTTCGAGGCCAGCCTGGACTACAGAGCAAGTTCCAGGACAGCAAGAGCTACACAAAGAAATTTTATCTCAAAACAAATGAAGAAGAGAAAATCCTGAAGACCACAACCCCAAAAGATTTCATCACCATTAAAATTCTGAAGGCAGAAAATCCCAAACTACAGTTCCTACTAGAGCAAATGTTCTAGAAGTTCTAGACCAGTGGTTCTCAGCCTTCCTAATGCTGCAACCCCTTAATACAGTTCAGTTCCTCATGTTGCTGGGACTCCCAAATCATAAAACCATTTTCATTGCTACTTCATAACTGTAATTTTTCTACTGTCCCGAATCATAAGGCAAATATGTGTGTTTTCTGATGATCTTAACCAACCCCTGTTAAAAGGTCCTTTGACCCCTTCAAAGGCTTGGGACCCACAGGTCGAGAACCACTGCTCTAGATAGGAAGTCAGATTCTGGGAAAGTATTGGCATCGTTTCAGTCATGTGTGACATACTCTACCACATCCAAGGAAGGAAATACTTAATATACCTGGAAGGAAAATGCTGAATATCGTCTCCTAGAGGTTTCTAGGCTACTAGCAAAAATGAATTGCATCTATGAATTAGGAACTCTCACCAACACACTCTGCAGTGGTGACCCCTCTCTGGCTTCTGTTGTTGGTTTTCTTTTGATTTTCTCAGACAGGGTCTTGCTATGTAGCCCAGGCTGATCTGGCACTCAAAGTCAACATCTGTTTGTGCCTTCTGAATCCTGGGATTATAAATGCCATGCCACCATCCAGACCCAACTTGGTTACCAATCAACTCTGCCAAAAGACTTAGATTGCCTGTCCTGATATTTCAGAGAATCACAGTTTAAAAAAGATGGGTGCTGCTGGTGGAGTTGGCTCATGCCTGTGATCCCAGCACATGGGAGGCTGAGCGAGTAAGAAGAGCATGAGGTCCAGGTCCAGTCTATATGGTGAGTTCCAAGACAAACTGGGTAGGCTGCAGCTGTGAAACCCTGTCTCAAAAGAAAAGTTGGCAAGGTAACAGCAGTGACAAGAACTTGCTGCTAAGCTTAACAGTCTGATTTGGATCTCCAGGAAGCATACAGTGGTGAGAATCTGACCTCTACACGCATGCCCGGAAACATAAACACACACACACACACACACACACACACACACACACGTAAGTGAAAATGTAATTACAAACAAGCAAATAGGATAGGGACTATAGTCTAGTGGTAGAACATCTACCTACCCTTGCCTAGCATACATGAGGTCCCAGGATCATGTCCCAGCAACACTACCAACAAACAAAAATGAAAATGAACCAAGTGCACAATTATGCATTTCTCCCTAGAGCCCCGATTTACAAATATGACTCATCTATTCATGACTGCTACACATGTGCAAACAGGGTTACTATACCTAAGCGCTTCTGCTGGCAACATAGCCCTGTTTTTGTTTTTAGACAAGGTCTCACTATGCTGCCCACCTGGACTCCTGAGGAGCTGGCCTCTGTACCCAGCAGCATGAGTGTTTGACTACCTATATTATTATGTAAAGTGGCCTGGTGAAGCGCTTTCCTATTTCGCGAATGAATTCCCTTTTAAAAACATAAACAAGGCTGGGAATATGGCAGGAGACACATGGATTGCCTGCATGCCCAAGGCAAAAATAAAAAGTTAAAGGCAACAAATAAATATCCTTGAAAGGATTTTAAAATTACTTTGTTTCCAGAGCTGTATTTTCCAGTTTTTGCTCTTTCGAGATTTGAGGCTTGGATCATCAGTACTGACACGTTGTGGACCCTTTCAACAACAGTGGTTCTCAACTTGCCCCTTTCACAGGGGTCGCCTAAAACCACCCTGCATATCATAGGTTTACATTGTAATTCATAAAAACGGCAAAATTCCAATTATGAAGTAGCAACTACTTTTATGGTTAGGGAGTCACCACAACATGAAGAACTGTACTAAAGGGTCGAAGCTGCCAGGTGGTGGTAGCACAGGTGTTTAATTCCAGCACTTGGCAGAGGCAGGCAGATCTCTGTGAGTTTGAGGCCAGCCTGGTCTATAGAGCTAGCTGCAGGACAGCCAGGGCAGTTACACAGAGAACACCCTGTTTCAAAAAATAAATTTTTTTTTTATTTTCACATCTATGAAAATGGAAATGGAAGACACCAAATTTCATGTAGTTATCTAACCGATGATGCTAGTTTGGCCTTTCATACCAACCATAGATTTTAAAACTGAAAATGCTCGCCTGCAATGGCATCTACGACCTGTCAATCCTCGGGTCCCTCCAATTGATCATGCTACCTGGAAAGAGTACCTGGTAGCACCTGGCATTTTGCTCTTTATAAAGCCCCTAACCTCTGTCATCCAGTCTGGGGCTCCTGGACCCACTGCATGCTGTACTAGGACTGCTTGGCTCCCTCTTTCCTGGCTCAGTGCTTCTCTGCCTTTGGTGAAGGGTCCCCACCAGCCATTTCCAGCCCAGATCCCTGACTGCTTTAAACACAAAATCAAACAGTGACACCTAGCACCAAACCCCAAAAGGCCTCCGAGTGAAATCCTCCAGCCTCCATTTCTGTCCTCCTATGGTCACAGCACTGTGGGCTTCACTCTACTGCCTGATAGCTGAAATCCCTGCCTTCAGCACGTCCTTTCCATGTTCAAGCCTTAGTTCAGGTTCTCATCCTCCCCATCCTGGCTATCTGGAAATCAACCAACCTCCACACCACCCTGCGTGCACGCGCCTGTGCGTGTAATATATATATTACACATAGATATTTGTGTTCAGGCTTTATCCGTTTGTTGCTGGGGTCACACACAGAGCTTTAAGCACACCCAGCAAATGTTCTGTCCCTAAACTACACCCCCATCCTGTCACAGGTCTCTCTGATGATTCCCCAAAACCATACATTGAGGCCTAACCCCAATGTGGCTGTGGTTGTTTGTGCAAGCCTGTAACTCCAACATGCAGAGAGCAGAGCTTAGAAGACTCAGAATTCAAGATTACCCTTAGCTCTATATAATCTAATTAAAAGCCAGCCTGGGCTGAACAAGACCCTGTCTCAAAGACTAAAAAATAACCCTAATTTTACCGGAACAGTATTAGGAGGCAGAGCCTTTGGGAGATAGTTGGGTCATTCAGGAGAGGCCTTACAATGGAATTAGTAACATATAACCTAGGGGGAAGGGCACACTCTGTCCCTTCCACATGAGAAAGCAGGCAGGCACCCTCTAACAGCCAGGAAGGCCATCACCAGACAATGAATCTGCCAGCATCATCTTCTTGGACTTTTCAGTTTCAAAAGCGATAGAACTTGAGTTTCTGTTATTTATAAAGTAGCTAGTCTACTGGAATTCTAGTCAAAGCAGCCCAAAGGAACTGATAGAGGATGTCTAAACCCAAAGCTAATCATGTTACTTCCTTCCCTAAAGAGCTCCCACCCTGGAACTCAAAGTTCACCCTTTTTTTTTTTTTTTTTTTCCCTTTACAGCTCTCAGTAGAGCCTCCCTGCAACCTCTTTGCACAAACCCTGCCACTGACTGGAAATTCCAGTCTCACCGACCCCACCTAATCCTCCAGGCTGTTCATTCAGGCCTCAGGTCACTGTTTTTCTTCACAGGTCTGAGCTCCTAACCCATCAGGCTTTCCAGCAAGTGTTGTCCCGACCACATGACAGACCTGTACCTGGACACAGACAGTTTCAAGCCCCAAGGACTAGTTCATCGCCTACAAAGTCACAGGCATGAAGGCTCAGAAACAAGGGAATCGGAGGAAACCAGGCCTCCGGGAAATAACATTTATCTGCTGTTTCCTTACAACAGCCTGGTCTGCTTCTCTGGAGACCAAACTGACCAGGAGGTCCCCACCCCCACTCCCCCATCTCCTTCACCCCTTCACCCCCAACCCCCTCCACCCCCGCATTTTATTTAGTTGGTGTATCTGGAGTCTGAAATGCCAGTTCTCTCAGATTTTTGTCATGAATTTCCTCTTCTTAAAATTCACAGGCTAGCAAAAAAAAAAAAAAAAAAAACCACCCTGCTAATCAGATTTCAAAGTCAGCATTCCTATGCACCCTCCCCCACCACGGGCACAGCAGAAGTGGCCCACACAGGGCTCTGCCAGACAGCCTGGCAGCCCCAAGCATGACTCTAGACTCAGAGACACCCTCTCAAGGGCAGGAACATCACCTTCCAGCCAGTCATTCCAACTCACTGTGTAGCTAAGGTGGGCCTTGAACTCCAGGTTCTCCTGCCTCTGACCCTAAGTGCTGAGATTACCAGTGTACACCCTAAGCCATGATTTCTAAGAACCCAGTCCCACACTTGACCTCTGGGATCACTGAACTCTCAACCAAGAGGAAGAGAAACTGCCTCTGCTTTTACCTCCTTACCAGGAGGATTATTAGCATTTGTAAAACATAATCACTATGGATTAAAAGTATTCATTGCTCTCTCAAGTGTACATGGTTTTACCCGGTTCCTATCTTAGAAACTATATCAGATTTAAAACTTTTCTTTTGCTTTTTTTTTTTTAGCTGTTTTATTATTTCGTACATTCCATATAAACGGTTCTTTCTTTCAGCTGAAACACCACTCACTCCCAGCTCTCCTCCCAGAACAGACATAGAGCACACAGGGCACTTGGTTAATGTTTGTTGGGTGATTCATGGCTGTGCAACTAGAATAGAGAGAACAAAACATCAGCTGCGTCAGGAGCTTGCAGAGAGAAAGAAAAGCACCTCAATAATGTGTCTGGCAATCTAACTAAGCTTCAAAAGTAAACTTTTAAAGAGTGCACAAACTATCATTGTAAGTGAAATTTTCAAACTGCTAAGTTTAACCCAAAAGGACTCTCCCAAAGTCAGTTTAATTGGCATCCTGGGGTCTGGCAAAATGTGCAACACACACATGTTTACAACATAGCTAAAGAACACACACACCCCTCACTAGTCACAGGGCTATCAACAACTGTTTTGTCTGACTTGGTTTTTGTTTTTGTTGTTTTCTTGAGGTGCCAGGATCTCCAGCATCCTCAGCAAGCTCTCTACATGTGAGCTGGTACCGAAGTTCTCTAAGCCACATCTACACAATGATTCTTGGATTGTCTAGAACTTCATGGCTGTGGAGAGTAGGAATGTTGCTGATTCAGAGCTAAAATTACCTTGAATTATCATGCTTCCTGAATAGCCTGTTATCGACACCTTTATGATTGACCAAGCATCCTTTTAACAGGTTGGTAAAAAACTTGGTCATGTATTCTCAACAGATCACTACCTCCACTAACCCTAAAGCTAAGAATGCCATTCTATAGCATTGGAGACCGACAACACAGCTTCTCCCACTGCTGTAAATGCTCGAGCAAATGCATTTGGAAAATGCCTTCATTCATGACTATGGTTTGTCCTATGACTACAAAGCTCCTATAATCACTTCCAGGGTGGAGCATGCCATTTGGGGCAATGTGAATCCATGTGTCCCAGGGCATAGTAACTCATGTTTAGCACAGAACACACTATTCCCTTTGGAATGAGAGCTGAAGTTTGATTGGCCATATCTGTATCCCCAGAGCATTCATCCTTTCTACTTAAACTCTCTCACTGAAGTAGTTAGAATTGAATGTCATGTTCTCCTACTATAAAAATACAATCATAATCACTAAGTAAATATACTGCAGGGAGGAAAATCAGGTTCTCTAATGAAAGAGAATCTGGCCAGATATGGTAGCACACACCTGTAAACCCAGCATCAAAGAAGCTGAGATAGGAGGATTACTTTGACTTTGAGGCCAGCCTAGGTCACACATGGAGACATGATCTCAAACAAACAGGGCCAGCAGGATAGCACAGAAGATGAAGGCATTTTTAGCTAAGCCCAAAACACGAGCTCAATTCTGGGAACCCACGTGCTGGAAGGAGAGAACTGACTCCAAGAATTATCCTCAGACTTCCACATGTATAAACTGTGGCACATACAATACACATAATCATTCAAGCAAGAGTGTGTTTGCATGTTAGCACATGTACACACACATACACACCACACTCATACACACAAACACATGTAATGCAATCTTTAACAAATAGTATGCAAAGGCAAACAATTTCAGTATTGGGCAATGAAGCTAAATTGCCATCTACTCGAAGATACTTATTTCTGCTGGTAATTAGGCTTTAGCTTGGGCTGCCTGAAGCCCAAAGCTCTTAACAAAGAAGTTATTTTACCTTTAAACCCCAAAAGAATGCCTCCGAAAGCAAGGTGCCAACAGAAGAGACGGGGTTTCTCAAATAAAATACAGCCAAAGTTTCTGCTCCTTGGAAGGAGCTGATATTTGGTGTTTGCAGTGCTGGGGACAGAACCCAAAAGCCTTGTGGATGTTACACAAGTGCTCTCTGCCACTGACCTACAATCTTTAAAAGAAGATGCAGAACAATTAATCATGTGTTATGTGCCTGGAGGATTTGCAGAAGAGAAGGTTACTGTGAGCCAGCACAGCTCCCTCTCCCCATTTACTGACCATGGCTAGCACTTTAGCCACTTTCAGAGGACACTTCTGCATCTTTTCAGACGGAGATTTAGTTTTCACTTTGAAAACTCAGGGTTTAGATGGGCTGTCACAAGACACCAGCAATATTTAGAGGAAGGAAGAAGGATTAAAACGCTGTGTCAGGATGGACAATGGTGGTGCACCCCTTTAACCCCAGCAGCCAGGACGCAGAGGCAGGTGGATCTCTGTGAGTTCGAGGCCAGCCTGGTCTACAGAGTGAGTTCAGGACAGCCAGGGCTGTTGCACAGAGAAACCCTGTCTTGAAATACAAACAAAATGCTGTGCCAGAATGACATGTTTAGTAAGTGAATAAGACGGTAATCCATCCAGGCTGTCCTCTACAGTCTTCCTCCAAACCTAAACATCCCTACAGATCCTGAAGAGAACATTGTATAGCACACTTATACAAGAAACACCAGGACACACCTTCCATCTGCTAAAGACTGACTACGCTAACCCACAGCTGACTCAGCATCTCACCTGGACAAGCAGCAGAGTGCATCACAACTATTGTTTGGTATTTCACAAGAAACTGGCCAATGACAGAAAACACAGCTGCTAGTCAACAAAGAAGAAACTACGTTTGTCAGTCTGGAATGATCTCTCTAGTCTGCTCTCCAACAACTGCAAAAAGCTAACAAACAAAAGAACAAAACAAAACTCTTGAAAGTTCTAACCAATTCTCCCGCTTGCAATGGCTATCTAACTGAAGGAGCTTAAATTTACTAGGAAATCAACCAACACTTAACTCATTTAACTTGTTACTATAAGGGTCCCAGGCTGGTCTCAGCAGTTCTACTCAGAGCAAGCCACCTGTCTCGAATTTCTAAGCAACTCTACTAAGTACAGGACACGTACTAAGGTAAAGCACCTGACTTTGCCAGTGCAGAACTAAAAAGAAGCAGTCTAAAAACCATCTTTAAAAAAATATCTAAAATTTAATCTATGTGTTACCCTGGCTAATGAACAACCAAAAGGGTTTTTTTTCTTTGCCCCCCCCCCCTTTCCCCTTTGGTAGCACGTTTTCCATCTGAACGAACCTTAGGGAACTTGCAAATCATGAAGAACCTGCAGCACAGCAAGCAGAGCGGAGGACAGCCGGGCCGCTCCGAAGCTCCCGGGGCCGTGGGCCGCAGAGGGGGAAGGGATGGAGCCCCGGGAGGCAGGAGGGGGGCTGGGGAGGGACACCCGTCTCCATGACGACCGCGCTGGCGGAGTTGGGGGTACCGCGGGAGGAGGGGGGATCCACGGGGACGGCCTACCGTGTAGCCGCGCTCCAGATCGCTGTCCTCGTGGCGAAAGGACGGGATGTAGACCTCCATGGCTGCGGCGGGGCCGCGCCACTCTCTGCTCTGCCGCACCGTGCAGGCCGCCCCGCCTCCCGCTGCCCTCCCAGCGCGCGCGCGCGCGCGGCCGGAGGTGCACGGCCGGGACCGGGGTTGGCGGCGCAGGGGGCGGCGGGCGCGGGCGTCGTGGGGCTCGGCGGGGCCGAGGCGTGGGGCCTGCAGGGCGGCGCGGATCAGCTGGGCCCGGGAGGCGGGGCTTGAGGACCGGAGTCTGCACCGGCGGGTGTGCGCGGCCACGCGGGGCGCCAGCCGGGTCTCTCTTGCCCGGCGGGCTCGGGGTCTGCGGGGCGCCACCCGAGAGTGGGAGCCAGCGGAAGACGGAAAAGGATGGTGCTTCGAGATTCAGCGCGGCTAGCTTGGGCTTTCGTGCTGACCGACGCAAACCGTGCGGACTTTCACCAGGACTCGGCTGCTGCTGCACCCCATTCAGCTAAGCCTCCCGAGCCTGGGGATGGGACTCGCATAGCCTCAAAGTGACTAGTGCTGGCTCTAGTTCCAAGACATTCACTGCCTCTAAGGAGCAGTAAGTGAACCAGATAGAAGAGGTGATTGCATACAAGCGTGGTGTCCAGACAGTGCCTTCCTCATAGTTCAGGAAACTGGTTTATTAAGTTACTCGAGGAAATCGAGTTTCCTTAGGATAGCGCAGAATAGAATTTGGAAGAAACTGTGGGACGCTCAGATGGCACACCGGTGGTGGGTTGTCAGAAGCAACACCTATCAGCTTGAGACTTCCTGAGTTTACAGTAAGTAAACAGTTGCACTCAACTCATTGTGCCCTTGAGGACAGAGGGCATTTCAACTTAAATTCTACAGATGAAAATGAAGCCTAAATCACACAGAAAGTGATCTGGCTTTAATTCCAGAACTAGAGAGGCCAAGGCAAGCAGACATGTTTGAGGTCTAGGACAGTCAGGCTTACACAGTAAGACCCTGTAAAGGGGGGAGAAAAAAAAAAAAAGAGGAGGAGGAGAAGTGTTAGAGCTAGTGAGGTGTCTCTGTGGGCCAAGGTGCTTGCTACCAAGCCTGATGACCTCCCAAATTCAATCCCTGGAACCCACATGGTAGCAAGAGAGACCTGCCTGCCATTGATTGTTCTCTGACCTCCAACATTCCCCCACCTCAGCAAATAAATAAATGCATTTTACTCCCTTTCCTCGTCAGCTTTTTGTGGACTTGACATACACTAGAATCCAAGGGGAATCCATCAGGTTGCCTGTAGAGAAATCTGTGGGGCATTTTCTTTGATTGCTAATTGGTCGCACTGTGGGCAGTGCCAGCCCTGGGCAGGAGGTCCTGGGTAGTATAAGGAAGCAAACTGGCAAGGCACGGGAGAGCAAGCCAGTAAGCAGCTATCTTTCACAGCCCTGGTCTCTGCTTCAGTTCCTGCACTTGAGTTCCTGCCATGACTTCCCTTCAGGATGGATTGATTACAACCATAAGCTGAAATTAACCATTTCCTCTCCAAGTTGCTTTTGATCACAGTGTTTTAATATGGCACTAGAAACCAAAACATGACACCTTTCTGTGGCACTATATCTGGTGCATTTCTCTGGAAGATTCTATATAATCTACACATGTATACAAAACGTATATCCCAGTAAGGAAGTGTCATGTGCACCAGTTTGCAGTGGGATTTATAGTCAGTTGTGTTTCTGGATTGTTTGTGTTTTTGATACCTTAGGTTTGGGGGTTTTGTTTGTTTTCGTAGTCAGGCTGTTTGTTTTTTAAAACAGGTTCTCACTAGGTAGCCCAAGCTGACATCAAACTCAAAATCCTCTTGCCTTTTCCCTCCCCTCTTGTGTGACAGGGATTGTAGGTTTGCACCCCCACTCCCCCCCCCCACACACACACACATAGGAGACTTCCATTACAAAGAAAAATAACCAATCTACCCCCCCTTTTTTCCCCCTTAATTTCTGTAGCTAATACTCAGGTGCTTTACCGAGTAAGAATAGAAAGCGGGCACCCTTGTCTCCTTCCTGTTCTTTGAGGAAATGCATTCACTTTTCCACTGATTATTATAGAGTTGGCTGTAGGTTTATGACTGTAGCCTTTACTGTGCTGATCTATGCCTGGCCATTGTTTATTCAGGGTTTTCACCATAAAGGGACATCCAAGGCCTTTTCTGTATCTATTGGAATGACCAAATGATTTGTCTCTTGAGTCTAATAAAACTACTGATTTACATAAAGTAGAATATTCTCATCTCCCAGATTAAATCAACATGATTGTGGCACATACTTTTTTTTCTGTGTATTGTGGTGAATTCAGTTTGCAGGTATTTTATGGAGAATTTTTGTATCAATGTTCATCAGAGACAGTGGACTATAGTTTTTTTCTTCTTTTGTTCTCACCTAGTTTGGGTCTTAGGGTAATGACAGAATACATGTTTGTTTAATTGTTTGTTTGTTTTGCTTGAGGTGGGAGGCAGAGTCTTAAGGGGCCAAGGTTAGCCTGGACAGACTCCCGGTTCCCTTGCTGGGCCAGACATGCCTGGCTTATATAGTTGGCAGTGCAGATGTCTTTCATTTGTGGAGTGAGGTGAAGAGTTTGTCTTAGTTGCTTTTCTTCCTCCCCTTTCCAACCCATGCAGCAGCTTGAGGCTTGAGGCATAGTAGTGTTTGCTCTTCTTTAAAGGTGTCATAGAATTCTTTGTCAGGAAACTGGGACTGCTTCAACCACACTGCTTTTTGGAGATCTATTTAACATGTGTCCTCTTGCTTGAATTTTGCTAGATCATTTGTGTCTAAGAACACACTAATTATTTCTAGATTGCCCACATTTTTAGACTCTCAGTTTTCAAAGTACTCCCTAATGTCCTTCTGGAGTTTGTTGGTTGGTATCTGTTCTGGTGTCCCTCCTCCCTTTTCTATGTTTATTAATTTGAGCTTTCTCTTTCTTTTGATTCATTTGGGCAGGGGCTTGACAATCTTGTCCCCCCCCTACACACACACACACACACACACCCACACACACACACCCACACACACCTAGCTTTTCTTGTGTCCTTTGCTTTGTATTGTCCTTTTAGCATCCATCCCTTAATTTCTACTTGGCTCATTATACTTTTGTTCTATCTGCTACTTTGATTCACGGCTTGTTCTTGTTCTTCTAAGACATCATTAAATTATTTATGTGAGATCTCTCTCTCTTTTTTTTGCATGTGTATATGTGATGTGCAAATACCTGCTTAGCCCCCTTCCCAGCATATCTCTACTTTTTAATAGAAGTTCTCACAGCTATAAGCCTTCTTCTTAAAACTGCCGTGGCTGTTTCCCACATGCTCTGATAAGTTGTACTTTACATCTTCATTCAATTGTAGCAGTTTTTTAATTTCTCCTCTGATTTCTCCAATTCCAAAGTGGTTTGTTAAGTCTCCATGTATTTGCCTATTTTCTGTGGTGCTTTCTGGTTCTGTTCCACTTTAATCAAGCAAGATGCAGGCATTATTCTGATTTTTTATTTGTTACTATTGGCTTTATATCTTAAAATGTGAACCTTTTAGAGAAAGTTCCTAAAGAATGTGCATTCTGCTTCTGTGTGATGGGTTATTCTGTAAACACCTATTAAGTCTATTTGACCTATTATGTCAAATAATGTTAATGTGTCTTTGTCAGCTTTTAGTTTGATTGACCTATCTGTTGACTAGATAAAGGCATACTGAACTTACCCACTATTATTATATCAGAACCTATCTGTCTTTTTATGTCTGGCTGTGTTTATGAAACTAGGGCCTTCAATATTCAATGTCTATATACTCAAAATTATTCTATATCCTGCAAGGAAGCAGATATTTCCCTTTATTAATATGTTGTGCCTTCTTTGTCTCTTTGAGTTAATTTTGGCTTGAAGTTTGTTCTATCTGTTATAAGAGTAGTGATAGCTAGTTCTAAACCTAGAATACAAGGTAGCTCTAGGTTCCCATTTACTTAGCAAATGGAAATTTACTCACTGCCACCCTTTAACATTCAGTTTCTTCATGCATCTTTGCCAGTGAGGTTTATATATTTGGAGACAACCGATGGTTGGATTGTTTCTTAATCCTGTGTTTTTTGTTTTTAACAAGGTCTTGCTCTAAATGTGTTTATGTAGTCCACTTTGGTCTCAGATTCCTGGCAATCCCTCTCCTGGGTACTGGGATTACAGACTGAGCGACCAACCATGTCTGCTAGTTGGTGTTGTCTTTTGAACTCCATATTTAGATCAGTCTGGCCTGGAACTCAAAGAGGTCTGCCTACCTCTGCCTCCCAACTGCTGTGATCAAAGGCTTGCACCACCACACCCAGTCATGATGACAGCAGTATACACTGGCAGAGCTAGCTTCATGTCCTCCGGCACTTCATTTTCCAGATGTCCAAAATGTTCTAAAGCAAGAAGACATTTTAACACGCGCCCTTGTGAAGCAATAGCCCCTGGAGGACTGCCAGGGGAACAGCACTGAGGCCTGTAGCCTACCCTGTCACAGCTCCCCTTCCTCTCCCACCCCTCCCTTTATCCTTTCCCCCTCCCCTCATCTCTTCTCCTCCCCTCCCCTCTCTTCCCTTCTCCTTCCTTCCCCTCCCCTCTCTTCTCTTCCTCTCCCCTCCCCTCTTCTCCCCTCCCTCACCCCTCCTCTCTCCTCCCCTCCTCTTCTCCCCTCCCCTCCTCTCCTACCCCTCCCCTCCCTTTATCCTTCTCCCATCCCTTCTCTCCTCTCCCACCCCTCCCCTCCCTTTATCCTTCTCCCCTCCCCTCCCCTCCCTCCCTCCCCCATTCCCCTTCCCTTTTCAGATGGAATCTCATTGCCAGCCCAGGCTGGCCTCAGACTGGCTGTCCTCCTACCTCCCCACTGCTGGGGCTACACAGGACTTTGCCATCGTGTCTAGTTTACAGTCTCTTTCTCCTCGGCTGAACTTTTGTTTTCACAGCACAAGGGCAGGCCTGTAGGTTTTTCTGTCAGGGGCCATATGAAGAAACCCAGACACTGAGCAGTCGTTCCTAACACACCAATCCTAGCCTTACCTTTACTTCCCTTGGGGGAAAACAAAAAACTTTACATGCTAAGGAAGCCCAGTCTAAAATCTGGGTAGTTCTCTACTATAAGCTGTGGGCTCAGGTGTTAGGCCTTGTCTCAGCTGTTCAAAGACTCTGGGCTGTTTTGTGTTATTTCTGTGGGCCCTGGTTTCCATGTGTGTGGAAAGATCCCTTCCAGCTAGCAATGTGAACGACTCCACCCACACACTGCTTTGGAATCTCAGCAGTCCCCACTCAAGGGAGGTCCCAAAGCCAACATATCTAAGATGTCAGTGTGGTCCACAGCCAGCTCTGGTTATAGGTGCTCAGGGATAAGAGTTAGTTGTCTGGTGGTGACAGGGCTGGTGGCTATAAGAAAAAGCTGGTCCGCTCACTGCCCACCTGCACGTTGTGTATCCTGACATGTATTCTTTCCTGTGTTCTATCGATTGAGACTTCCTTCTGTATGTACGATCCCTGCATCTTCTGCAGGGCTGGTCCAGTGGCCTTGAATCACTATAGTCTGTACTTGTCTGTTCTCATAACTTTGTTGAAGCAGATCTCACTGTGTAGCAGGATTTACTGTGTAGACTAGGCTGGGGAACTGTGAGCATCCCGCCGCTGACACATCTGGGATGACAAATGTGTCCTACTGCACCAGGCATCTTCAACCCTCTTAAAGGAGCCGCCCCTTCTTTTTCTTCGAGGTAGGTCTCATGTGGCTTAGCCCTGGCTCTGATCATCCTACCTCTTAGCATGGATATTATTGCCTCTTTCTTTTGTCCATCCTCCTTTAGTGACTGAACCCAGGGCCCGGAAGGCAAGAACTCTACCATCGGGTTCTGTCTCCAGCCCTCTCTTAGTGCTCTGAGCTCTTCCCCCTCATGCTGATCAGCAGTCTAAAACACTAAACTCAACAATCTGTTTTAGGTCCCGCCTTTCTGGTAGTTGGAGAAACTGACACTGTTTTTGTGTGTTGGCTTCATTTTTTGTTGTTGTTTGAGAGCCCTGGCTCTCCTGGACTCCCTAGGCAGACCAGGCTGGCCTTGAACTCACAGAGAAGCTACTGCCTCTGCCTCCTGGCATGGCTTCATTGAAAACTCATGATTTCCAAATCCTCACACTCAGCACTCATCCATTACTAAATGGATAGAGAATGGTTCTGGCTGCAAGCATTTTTGCACACCTGATTTCTTACCCTGAGGACAGTCATAGCAGATCTCCTGGGCAGACTGTTCTGGGAGGGAACCCTATTGTTACCTGTCATAGTGTGCTTGCGGTTGCTTTGACAAAGAACCTCAACCTAAAACAGCTTGGGGAGGAAAGGGTTTAACTGGCTTACACTTTGAGTTGTGCTTTGTTCAGCCTGGGTATGATGGGGGATGTCCTTCTGTATGCTATGGATATATGTTTCTCTTATTGGTTGATGAATAAAGCTGTTTTGGCCAATGGACAGGCAGGATTTAGTGAGGTGGAAATTCTAAACAGGGAGAGAAAGGTAATAGGCAGAATCAAGGAGATGATGCCATGTTTCTTGCTGCTGAAGAAGCAAGAGACCCAGGCATCACTAGTAAGCCAAGACCACGTAGAGATAAAAAGAAGAATAGAAATTGGTTAATAATTAAGAGAGAGCTGTATGGCCTGGCTTCTGGGAACTGAACTCAGGTCCTTTGCAAGCACATGGTATGACTGCTGAGCCATCTCTCCAGTGCCCCTCCTCCACCCCCAGCTCTGTTCCTAACAACTCTATTATGTTGTTTGGGCTGTAACACAGTGTGCTCTACAAGACCAAGAGCCTAGTCATTCCTTAAGAAACATACAGACAGTCCAGGCAGTCAGGCCACACAAGTGTGATGTGAACTACACACCAACGGAACAATCTGAATGAGCAGTTCTCAGTGCATGTAGAGACCTCTAGACCCATTCCCTTCTTCCCTTTGCTGTGTGTTTCCTGTATGTTCCTAAGAATGTCTAACTGAAATTTATGACCCAAAGTTTAGTTTCAAAGTTTACTGTCAAACATGTACATACATACACGTACACCCATAAACACATACTACATACATACACAGTGAGAAGGCTGTGAGTAGAGAGCTAGAGTAAATCTAGATTAAAATCAATGACTTGACTATGGAATAATAAGAAGGCAATTAGATAAGTTTGTTTAGTTTTATTAAAGTTACATATATATTTAAAATAGAACATTTTTCCCCTTCAAAGTATTCCTTTAGAATAGTTTATTATGTTAATTGACATTAGTAAAAATAAGTTCTGTTTATTAACAAGTAGGTAAACTCAGGTGTAGTGGTATATACCTGTAATCTCAGATTTGGGGAGGCTGAGGCAGGAGGATCACCTTGAATTTAAGTTTGATGCTGTCCTGGGCGACATAGTGAGTTTCAGGCCAGACTGGGCTAGAGAGTGAGGACCTATCACACGCAAACCAAAATGGAGTGAGTAGCTTCAACTGGATTTGTCTTTAATTAAAAACTCCCCATTTTTCCCAAACAAGGAAAATACTTAACAGCATTTGTCTTTAGTACATTTTAGACGCATGTAATAAAAAGGAAAATATACATTCTAAGTTTCATATGCACTGAAAAATTAGATGTCAAGCCACAACTTCCCTGTTGTCTATAGCCATTTATTCTTAGCAGCTTCTGAGGCAATGGTGTGAAGAAACTGGCTCTGGATCTGAAAGGACTTCCTACAACATCTGACACTTAGAACAGGAATCTTGAAGAGCTTGCCACATATCAAGGAAAAGAAATGTTTTCACATGGTTAACACACAAATTTAAGAGGATGTGCAGTCCAGCCATGATGTAGGGTTCCAAACTGCTTATCTATAATGAAAGCTGAGCAGCCCATGTCTCCTTCTGGCAGTTCAGTGGTATGTGTTACTCATAGCTGCTATTGAGTACCCAGGGCATGCACACCCAAAAGCTACAAAATCCTGTGCCCAAACTGTATCTGACTGGAGGGTAACTTGGACTTCCTTTATTCACATTCAGTTCTTTGCTGGATTCAGAGTATCAATAAGCTCCCTGTTGCACTAGTTACTCCTATACACATGACCTAACCTATGCTGTCCATATCATAGCCGGCAGCCAATGTGAGAACTGGTAAGCTATGACTAAAGATGGGATGATGGTATAAAGTACACACCAGATGTACCTTGATGCCGAACACAACATAAAATACCTCAACATCCAATATGCTGGGCCACATATTAAAATATTTTGTACAGTATGGATTAAATATTAATCTTACTTGTTACTTTTCACTTTTTAAAAGTCTGGCTATAGGGAATATAATCCTCAGTTTCCATGTTTGGCCTCCATTATTACTTAACCTTCTTTACTGCAAAGGTTGGCATGATCTTATTTATTGAGAATTTTAGGTAAGAGATAGCAATTCTGTTTGGTCTTTTATCTGTATTTTGAAACAAAGGTCACATATATTTCTATTTTCTTCATTTCAGGTTTCATGTGTATGAGTGTTTTGCCTACATATGTGTGTTTTCTTGTGTGTGTTTGTGCACTGTGTGCATGCCTGGTACCTAAGGAGGCCAGAGAAGGTGTCAGATCCCAACCCATGGAGCTAGAGTTACATTTGGGTGCTGGGAACTGAATCTGGGTCTTTTGTAAGAGCAGCATGTGCTCTTAACTGCTGAGCCATATTTCAAGCCCTGTCATATTTCTTTTAAAAAATTAATATTATGTGTACATGTCAAAGTGAGATTACTGATGTCAAAGTGAGGTTACCGGAAGAGTCCAGAAGAGAGTACCAGATTCTGGAAACTGGAGTTATAGCCAGTTGTGAACTGTGATGTGGGTGCTGGAAATTGAACTTGGGTCTGCTGGAATAGCACCAAACACTCTCAAGTGATTGGCCATCTCTCTCGTTCCCCCCCACCCCTTTAAAGTTTCTTGAGACAGCATTTCTCTGTGTAGCCCTGGCTGTGCTAGAACTCACTCTGTAGCCCATCCACCTGCTTCTGCCTCCCGAGTGCTGGGATTAAAGGTGTGCACTGCCACTGCCCGGCTCTCTAGTCCCTTTTTAAAAACAAAACTAATGTTTTACAATTCCATCTTCTAGTTTTTAATTAGTGAATATTACCTACAAAAATGTCTCGCTGTCCCTAAGTTTGTGACTGGGCTTCCTTGTCACTTTCCTTCCTTCCAACCACCCTTGTTCAAATAGGTGAAGCTTGCTCAGCCTGTCTACAGTTACTACTAAATATTTGCTGCCTCCCGGATTCAGATATGAGCACATGGATGCCCATGTGGGGAACCATAACAAGAATGGAAAAGCTGCCATTTAGCTTAGTCACAACTCTTATTGGGGCAGACGTATGAAAGTTTCTGTAATTCTTTTAGAAATCTGGATTAAGAAATCAGTTGTAAGGGATATTCAACACATTTAGACAATGAGGAGAATGCAAATTGAACTCTGCTGAAATTCTGTCTTACTCTAGTCAGAATGGTCAACAAGAAAACAAGCAGCAAATGCTGCTGGGTGCATGTGTACCCTTCGGCAGCTGGTTAAATGTAGGGGAGTCATTGCGGTTGCTTAAAAACCTAAAATGAGAATGACCACATGATCCAGCTCTACCACCCCTGAACAGATATGTCAGCATATAACACATATATACACTCCTGTTCCTCCTAGCAGTAATCACATTACACAAATTAGCTAATCAGCCCAGGTGCCCATTGATGAAGGAAGCAAGACAATGTGTTATAAATAAAACACATGTAAATAAATAAAAAATTATTCAGCCAGGAAGAAAAACGAACTTGTGAGACTTGCAGGAAAATGGACAGAGCTGGAGAGCATTGTTTTTAGTGAAATGTCAGACCATAAACACAAATACAGATATTCTCTCACATTCAAAACCCAGGTTGAAAAAGACATGAACATAGAAGCGAGGGTAGGGTGGGGTAGTTGGGTATTTGGGAATCAGAGAGGAAGACAGTACATGAGGATAAAACATGATCAACATGTATGCAAATGTCATAATGAAAACATACACTGTATGCAATAAAACAATTTTAAAATGAAAAGTCATTGAACTTCTTTAATTCTTCTGGCTTCCTTCCTTTAGAGAAAGCCAATTTCATTTGGAGGCTTAATTTACATTTCAAACCTCAAGTGAAACGCTTCAGACTCAAAGGCTTTATTAGGTCAGGGCCATGGGGAGAGATCAGCAATGGTGAAAAGGTATTTTGAAATAAATATGTCTGTGGGACAGGCTGTCTTTGATCTGATAGCTAAAGATGGCCTTGAACTTCTGGTTCTCCTATCCCCACCTGATGAGTTCTATGCCACCATATCCAATTCATGTGGTATTGCGATCAAACCCAGGGCTCTATGTGTTCGGGGCCAGCACTCTGCCAAATGATCCCCACCCCTAACAGAGATCAGTCTAAGTATGGAAAACACAAGTTGAATGGTTGAAAATAGTTCAGAACTGAAATTTAAAAGTATTTTTTCCTAGGGCTGCAGCTCAGTGATAGAATGCTATCTTGCCAATGTGATACCCTGAATTTGATTCCCTGCAATGAGAGAGAGAGAGAGAGAGAGAGAGAGAGAGAGAGAGAGAGAGAGAGAGAGAGAGAGAGGTGGGGGTATTGTTAAGACAGGATCTTGACCACAAAACCCACGCTTCCTTTAAACCTGAGGTCATCCATCCCAAGTGTTAGGACTTCAGGTGTGTGTTATCATGAGTACAGTCTGAGATACTGTACTTTTATGTTAGAAATCAAGATCACAAGCTGGGTATGGTGGCACATGCCTATCTCAGCATTTGAGAAGTTGAGGCACAAAAATCAATGTCAGCTTCAGCTACATAGGAAATGAGACTAACCTGGGCTAAATAAAAACCATTGAAAGCAGGACATCATGTGACATGCCTTTAGTCTCAGGCCAGGCAGGGCTATATATAGTGAAATCCTGTTTCAAAACAAAATGTCTGAAAGGGGGGTGAAGAGATGGCCTGAAGACACAAAACTGATTCCCAGGACCCACACTGTGGAAGAAGGGATTCCTGCAAGTAAGTTGTCATCCGCCTTCCATACAAGTGCTGTGGCACTCACACCCACACATGAATACCTAAATGAAATTATAAAAGGACTCATAAGTGTACTCATCTACTTATTTTACTTCATTAACAGACTATTATCTTTGATTTCATTCATTCATTTATTTACTTTTTTGTGAGGGAGATGGGGTGGTAGATAGGGTCTTTAAATTTGAAGCAGTTCTGTGTCTCCTGGCTAGGATCTGATTTGCTTATCAGATCATTTACACTTAACACATAATTTTAAAAAGGTTAACTATACTGAAGCTTGAGTATTTTAAATAAAATATGTAAGAAAAATATTCATGAACCAAGATTTTATTAATTTATATTTTTAAGGGTTTTATTTTTTAATTGTATGTCTGTGTGTGGGTGTATGCTTATGATGAAGGTGTCCTAAAGGACCAAAGCTGTTGGGTCTCCCTGGAGCTACCCAACCTGAGTACTGGAAACCAAATTCAGGTCCTCTTGTACAGTAGCCAGTGCTCTTGACTGATGAGCCATCTCTCTAGTCCTTTATTTATACTTCTTTTCTTTTTTAAAAAGATTTATTATGTTTGCAGCATTCTGCCTGCATGCCGGAAGAGGGCACCATATCTCATCACAGATGGTTGTGAGCCACCATGTAGTTGCTGGGAACTGAATTCAGGTCCTCTGGCAGAACAGTCAGTGAGTGTTCTTAAACTCTGAGCCATCTCTCCAGCCCTTATTATACTTTTTCTTAAAAATTATTCCTTGAACTTGTTTTAAATGTAAGAGACATACATGGGTGTGGTGGCGCACACCAAGTTACCCCATAATGCAAGAGACTAAGGCAAGAGGACCATAAGTTTGAGGTCACCTTGTGATGTATAAAAAGATGCTGTCTCAAACACACACACACACACACACACACACACACACACACACACACACACACACACACTTTAAAATCTTAAATGTAAGTGGCATGTGCAGTCATAACATAGGCCCTAAGTGACAGAAACAAGACTGGGTTTATCATTTACTGCACTGTTGTGTTGGTCTTTTTTCAAGTTTACTTATGATTACAACATTTTTAAAAAATCATTTGGAAAGAAAGCATTTTATTTTTAATTTTATGTGTATGGGTGCTTTGACTGCATGTATGCCTGTGTATGCCCACAGAGGCCAGAAGAGGGTGTTGTTTCCCTTGGAACTTGAGTTACAGATGGTTGTGAGCAGTTACATGGGTGCAGGAATTGAAACCCAGATCCACTGAGCCTGCAGCAGCCATCTCTCTAGCCCCAGGAACAAACTTCAGAAATATCCGGAGGAGATAAGATCAGTAAGTGAAGTAATTAGTGTTACAACACACTAATAGTAAATTGGACCAGAGGAGTAAAGTTTTAGTTATTTTCTAAAGCTTTGTCAAAACTGAAAACAATTGTTTGGAGCTACATAATATTCTAAATATGAAAACTTAGATATGAATAACAGTTACCTAGCTATATATAAACCATGTTTGGAATTACAACTATGGATATACTACTAGACCATCATTCGAGTGAAACCATATTCCCAATAGGTTTTTTTTTTGGTTGTTGTTGTTTTGCTTAACATTTATTTTTTTTATGTATGTGGAGGCATGTATGCCTCAGTGTACATATGGTCAGAAGACAACTTTTGGGAGTCTATTTCATCAGGTGGGACCCAGGGATCAAACTAGACTCAAGCTTGGTGGCAGGTGTCCTAATCTGCTGAGTCATCTCACTGGCCCCTGGGTTCAATATTTAGGTAGAAGAAATCTGATATGTGTTACTACAAACCACTCAAAGCTATTTTCAATGTAAGCAGTGATGTGAGGTTGCATTTTTTTCTGAAGTTTTCTTAAAAAGCAAACATTATTTTCTATCTTCTGAGATCAGTTTTACTGTTCAGTTCATTAAGCCTTTATTAGCACATGCTGTGACAGGTATTCTCCTGGGTTCTAGCAGTCCTGTGTGAATAGCACCCACCGTGGTGTTGATATTTCAACTAAACCCATACTCAGGACATGGTGAGACACTTCATATACCCAGTAAAACACAAGGTAGATGTGGTCAAGTCGTTCCAGAAAGACTTCCTTTATGTGCATACTTTTGATGGGATGGATAGAGGGTTGGAAGTGAGAGATTTTGTAGATAAGACCATCCTCAAACTCATGACACTGCCTCAGCCTCTCAAGTGCTGGGATTAGATATGTGCCACCATGTCCAACTCAAAGAAATGGATGTTTTTAGTAAGAATACTTGTTTTTTTTTTTTTTTTTTTTCTGTTGTTTTTGAGATAAGGTCTTTCTCTGTAGCCAGGCTGACCTCAAAGTCCCAAGCCCCCTGGCATAGTTTCCAAAGTTGTAGCATTACAGGTATATACCACCACACTCAGCTTAAGAAAAATTAGTAAAAACTAAAAATTAGGAGAGCCAAAGGCACTGCATGTGATCAGAATGCAACTCTTCACAAACAAGTAGAGAATCAAGAGAACCCAGTTATGATGGCATAAGTAATCCCAGGTCGGTCCTTTAGCATATGGAAAAGTGGCTGGGTGGTGGTCTGCTGATCTGCTTGGAGCCCTAGTGCTAACTATCCCAACGTGCCTGTAATAATACCATTGAACAAACACAAGGCAGTGAGAGTCAAAGGGCACTTCAATGTTTAGCTGGAAGATGCTGCAAACAAGCTCACCATTTCAAGACCCTGTGATGAGTTGACAATTATCAGCTAAATGAGCAATATATTGAACAGGCAATCTTAGAGAAGCCCAAAGAATTGTGTCATTGTCCTCTCTCCATGCACCCCTCCTCTCCTTCATGCCATGCTCTTAAGAGCCTGGCTTTGTACATGGCCAAAGACCAAGAATACAGTTTGACTGGCCACGTTCACACACCTCTTTAACAGTATATTGCTGTTACCCGATTGGGGGGAAATTAATGGTGCCAGTATAACTTCTAATTTCATCATCATTAAGCACTGCATATCAGTCATCTAATAGGACACACAAGAACTGTGAGAAGGCAGCCGAAGACACAGTATGTTTCATTTTCCTTCAAAGTTGTTTTTGCTGTCCTTGGCTACTCATTAAACCCAGATGTTTCAATAAGGTACCAATTCCTTGTCAATCATGGCTACAGATGACCTGCTTTTAGTTTAAAATAGAAATAGAAGCAACAATAAAACATTTGAAGATAACAAGATGAGCTAAAGAAAAAGAAATCCATGACACATGACTGAAACACAAACACTATCCTTTGTTTGTTTTGACTCTCTAGCTCAGTCTAGCCTCGAACTTGCAATGATCCATTTATTCCAGCTTTCCCAAGTACTGTGATTACAGGCACGATGGCATGCCCAACCTCTTCTAACTCTTAAACTGGTCATTGATAATATTCTCTTCTTTACCTAAAATGACCAAGATAACTGTTCCCTGATTTATGGTGGTTTTATAAGACAATTTGTAAGTTTCATTTAGCTATTCAATATAAGAACTTGACATTTCCTATCAATTAAAGCATTTAAGGAATGACAGTATTAACTATATACATTTAGAAGTATTTCTTCCTATTAAAAAGATCCCTAACATGTTTATATACTCAAATAATTTATTACTAATATTTCACAAGTAATATTTTATTACTTTAATCACAAAATCATAATTTCTGTACAGGAATGTATAAGTGAACATTAATCAATGCATTTGCTAATTTGCTTCATAATGAGGGTAAACATACTACAGAACATAAAAGACAAGATTGTAAAATTTCTGGCCTTGCGGTGCACTTTTTAGTGCAATTATTTAAGACACAATAGTGTTCAATTCAGCAAAATATTGCAGAATGTCATGCCACAGTCCACTTAATTCAAAGAGGGTCAGGACATGCAGCTTGTAATAAAATGTCAGAGCATATGTTTTTATATATAAAAAAACCACATGTAATTCATAAAATATATAGTGGTTTATTTAGATGGTTTCTAGATGATCTCACAGAGGAATCCAATGTCTCCTTATAACATTATTGCTAGGCAATGGCTTTGGCTTCAGGTAGGAATGCCTCCCAGTACTTTATCAGCTGTGGGCGATAATAAAAAGATATTTTCATTACGTTTTTGTCATTTGAATGCATATATCCTTTTTAAAAAGTATATACATAAACAGCTAACTCTAATTTAGTCTTTTAAAACTTATACATATAACTGTATGAACTTATGGGGATCACCTTCTTTTTCTTACTTGTTTGGGAAACGGTCTCACAGTTAACTCAGACTGGCCTTAAGTTTCAGGTTTTCATGCCTGAGCCACCCCAGTGCTGGAATTATACGTGGAGGACCACATCTTGCCTGTGTGTGGGTTTTGCTTTGTTTTCAATGACTTTTTCAGATAGGTTCTCCCTACTGTGTAGAACTGTCTGGCCTTGACTTTGTGAGTACTAGGCAGGCTGAGGCAGAAGGACATCAATTTGCAGGCTACCCTGAGGTATATACAGAGACTATCTCCAAACCAGAATGTACAACTCCATGAGTAGGTGTGTGGTATGAATGCATGTGTACCACATGTACACATCACATGTGTTCTGGGAGGCCAGAGGTGTTAGATCCACTGGAACTGGATGTGACTGCTATGTAGGTGCTGGGAATTGAAACTGGGTTCCCTCTAAGAACAGGAAGTATTCTTTAACTGCTTATATACCTCTCCAGCCACTCTGTGACCTTTTAGGGCCTAGTTTTGGGAATAGTGTACCTCTGTGTATTATTCAGTACAGGCAAATAGATCTAAGACAGTTTCCAATTACTTTAGCATTTGCCCCCCCCCCTTTTTTTTCCAGCTTTTCTCAGTATACTTGTAATTTTTCCTCTAGGTTAAAAGCCTATTAATCATCTTTAAAATAACTCTAAGAGAAACCTTAGAAACTATAAGGAAAAGGAGCTTACCTGTTGCTGTGTTTGTACTAATGACTCCAAGTACTTGATGATAACAGATTTAAAATCTTTCACTCTTTCTTTCTGTTAAAGTACAATACATTAAAAAGGACATTAGTAGAAAATTAAACTTAATTTTACCACAGAGCTGTAGCAAAATTAAGGAAAGTACAGAATTAAGATACATGCCTCAAATCTTCCCACTTCTTTTCGAATTGTTTTAGAGATCTGCTCAAAATCTCTCTCTCCTTGTTGTACTTTCGCCTCCCACTAATGAAAACAAACAGAGGGAAAATGCTTATTTTTGCCTGGAAACAATATTGTACTGTCATGATTACTCATTTAATTTAGCCAAAATACCTAAAAGAACCAAGAAAGCTCAATATTAGAAAACCCAATCTAACATAATTCAGTGGTTGAGGACAGCTTGATGGGTAAAGCACTGCTGGGTAAGCATGGAAATCAGAATGAGATCTCTAGCACCCACATAGATGCTGGGTGGGCATGGCAGCTTGCCTATAGTCCTAACACCCTGCACGCAGAGACTGAAAAACCTTGGGGAAAGTTGGCTAGCTAGGCAAACCAAATCACCAAGTTCTGGTTCAAGTGAAATAGTGTGACTCAATACATAAGGTGGAGAATGATGGAGTAAGACACCTGAACATGATACTCTGGCTTCCACATGCATGTACACACATATATGTCCATGCACATACACATATGTCCACACACATTACATATGCATACATGCATCACACACACACACACACACACACACACACACACACACACACGTGCATTTTACTTCCTCGTGGTAGAAACACATGTTAGCTTAAGTTCCATTAATAGTTCACTGCTACATTTAAGATTAGGATAATCCAATATTTAATGAACTATAATTTACTGCCAGACATGGTAGCTCTTGCCTATAATTCTAACACTGAGAAAGAGGACTGTGAATTCTAGGCCGGCCTAATGTTAAACTCCATCTAACATGGTTAGATACCATCTCAAAACTAACAATGAAAGAACTACCTTACGAATGCCCATTATACATATCTGGAGGGATTTTGAGTATAAAGTTCACTATCAAATAAATTTAAAGTCCTACAGTTCAATTTCTATACATTTCAAATATACCAACAATACTAATTCCAATAATACATGTTTATCACAATTCATATGGTCATGGAAATACTTTGGCATATGACAAACACTTCAAAAAAGTTTTTGTAATGATAAAATGACTAGATTTTTTTAAAGTGGAACTATTTATTGTCTACTGAAGACTCATCAATAATCATTAAATTCAATATGGTAACAACAAAATGTGACTAGTGACCAATGAAATAGCTAAAATAAAAATTTAAGCAATGAAATGGTATTTTCCACTATGTAACCAAAACACTGGCCCATACTCTGCAAAGAGCAGGTGTACTTATTTGTAGTAATATAAAGGTTGTCCTACCTCTTCAATTTCCTTATTGAAGCATGGCAAAAAAAGTGTATAAATTATAATAAACTTATACAAATTTATTAAAATACCATATATAATACATATATATGGGGTATAATATTGCCCAGAGAACTAAATGTGGGTAAGTATACCTTTAAAACCATTTTAGACACAAAATGAGTAACCATCTGAAGCCTAAACTATTTGAAAAGAAACGTACAAAGGTTAACCTTAGATTGCTTCCTTGCATGCTTCCTCACTCATTTCACAGTTATGAGAGGTAACAGAGGGCCCTGGAGACTGGGATGATGATAAAAATGTTAAAGGCTTCTAACTAACTCACACAACTCATAAAAATTTATGGAGAAATAGCTAAGTGCTGAATGATTCAGAAAAAAATATGAAAAATTATGCATATATGAATGACATGAAAAATCTGAGTAGAGAAAGCATTCTTAATTACCTCTCTTATTTCATTTTTAGCTTGTTGAATTTTATCTGGTTTGTTTGCCACCATCATTTTTGCCTCAGTTTCACGTTTTTTGAGCAAAGTGATTTGAGCATCTTCCCATTTCTGCCAGCATTTCATCCGATGATCAAACACACCCTGTAAGTCAATGGCATAAGGCTATTAAGCAACAGTGTAAAAATACTTTCATTACAATGTAAGTATATACTAAAATCTATAAAGAAAATGAAAATATGCATGCCAATAGCAATTTCACTAGCTTTTAGGATTTTAAATGTGGCTTGCAATAAGATGTAAAAGAGTTGTATGGCCTAAAAAAGATATATTTAATGAAAAAAACCTGATATACATTAGAAGTTCTTCTATTGAACAATACACAGAAAAGATTTAAATATTGAAAAACCAGAAACTGAAAACATAAAATGGGCCAGGCCAGCCCTACCCCTGTAATCCCAGTACCATGAAACAGAGGGAGAAGGACTGTGGCTAAGTTTGTGACCAGCTTGGTTTATATGGTGAGTTCTAAACAAGCCAGGTCTACACAGTGAGACATAGTCTCTCTCTCTCTCTCTCTCTCTCTCTCTCTCTCTCTCTCTCACACACACACACACACACACACACACACACACACACACACACACACACACGAGAGGAGGGGAGATCTCCAGTAACAGGAAGTGAAGTACAAATGTCATAGATGACTAATAGAAAAAAAAGCAAACAATACATAGCAAAGGTAAGGCCTAATAAAACGGGGAAGATGTAAGTCCTGCACATGGTGAAAAGGGACAAAGAATACAACCAGAAGGCAGAACTAAATGAAGAAACTGACAGAGGCTCTACCACAACAAGTCAACCAAATCCACACCTATTTTCAAGGGGTAGTCAGAGTAAGGCAAGTGAATGAAGAAGTGAGTGAGAGCAACTAGGGTGTGAACAAAAAGAAATGGGACAAGATGGGGCAGGATGGGAAAACCCACTATGAATTCTTTTTCTAGCTTGACACTGGATGTTAACATAATTATAAATATTTACTAACTCAGCAAATGAGCCAAATATTAACAAACTAGATGAATCAAAAGGCACTATACCAGAGATATTTTAATTTTAAAGCATATTTTAATCAAGACGCAACAAATAGTTGGGTATTGTGGTTCATGCCTGTAATGCCAATAACTGGTAAGAATCATGAATTCAAGGCTACCTTAGCCTTGATCCTACCTCAGAAAAACAAAACAACAGAACATCAGGGACTGGGCCCTAAAGAAGCACAAATCTTACTCAGTTCAAGCCTGATAAGCCTGACTTTGTATCTAGGAAGTGCCTCTTTTGTACAGTACAATTTGTTTATTTGTTTTTTTTTTTTTTTTTTTTTTTTTTTGAGACACAGTTTCTCTGTTTTGCTCTTGCTGTCCTGAAACTCACTCTGTAGACCAGGCTAGCCTTGAATTCACAAAGATCCACTTTCCTCTGCCTACTGAGTGCTGGGATTAAAGGCATGTGCCTCCACTGCCTGGAAAAATCAATAAGTCTTAAAAATATAAAAAAGAAACACAAAGAAGGGAAGAAGTAAGGTAGCAATCTGACTGTAAACAGAAAAGCCATCATTAGGCAGACAAAAGGAACATATGGTAGTTGAATAAAATAATTCTACTTTTTTTGTCAAAACACCTTATAAAATTAAGCTTGAATTGCTTGAATATGCCATGGCTTTTAGTTCCAGCACTATTTAAGCAGATGTAATGACACACACTTGTAATCACAACAGGAGGCAGGAAGCTTTCAACCATGGTTATATGGTTTCTAGGCAAGCCTGATATGTCTCAAACCCCAAAAATAAATAAATGACATATCTATGAATGTTTATCTGGAGAGTGCTCTAAAACGGACTGAGTGTAAGATGCAGGCCAAGAACAGTATGCTCCTCTTTGAGAAAGAGAGAAGAGAGGGACCTGGGGGATGTACTGACAAAAGGACAAAACAAGTAGGGATTGGAATAAAAATTAGTGTCATGTACATGTGTAGCTAGTCTTGGCTTCGGAGAGGGCAATGTGCCCTTTTGGTTATCTGAATAGTGCTGTGTGTCTAACTCTTGCCTGTCACTGGTTTTTATGACTCTGATCTCTTACCCTCCCTCAGGCAGCTGACCTGATCAACATTTTAGTAGAAGCTGACCTGAAGAGCTTTTCTGTCTTCACAAAACCTAACCACAGATCTGTGACTCTCTTAGTCTACCTTCAGCACTTCTCAGCAGTCCTTTGATACATTAAATGGAAAAGAGTTTTTGTATGAATAAAAAATTTTTTCATATAAATTTAGGTACTCCTGGATTAAACAAAGTTAAGTAACTCTTCCCATGCTCTGCTGATTGTGGCACATCTTTTGATGCCAGTATTCTCTAGAACATTTTGGAAAACATGGATGTAACTAATTTCAAAAAATGTAAAAACCTAACAAGATTTCAGGCACGGGAAGAAAGCTTTTTCCCTAGGGGTCACTACAGGCAGGCCTACCCTGGGAAGCTCTTCTCAGCATATTCTCAAAGACACTGTTAGCTTCCATCTTTGATCCACAGGTGTCTTTTCTTAAGCATTTTTATTTTGTTGCTAAAGATGTAACATTAACTTCTGTACATGTGATATGTGTGTAGGAGCATCTGTGGAGGCCAGAAGAGGGAAGGCATCTGATCCCTGAAGCTGGGTGTGAGACAGGCAGCTGTGAACCATCCAGTATAGGTGCTGCTAGGCATTGAACTCTGTTCCCCTGGAAGTGCTCTTAACTGAGAACCATCTCTCCAGCCCCCCTTTTGGGGGATTTGTTTGTTTTAAATAACAGCTCTTACATCTCTTTAAAGATAGTCAACACATGATGAGACAGAAATAGGAATCACCATCTGGTGGTGCATGCTTGTAATCTGAGTACACAGGAGGTCAAGTCAGAAGAATCCTGAGTTCAAGGCCAGCCTTGGCTATATAATACTCTCACAAACAACAATAGAATAATACCAGGTCTTGAAAACCAGGCCAAGATGAGGTTAAAAATAAAAGCTGCTAGGCTGGAGAGATGGCTTAGCAGTTAAGAGCACTAGCTGATCTTCCAGAGGACCCAGGTTCAATTCCTAGCACACATATGGCATCTATAGTTCCAGGAGAGCTGACAACTTCATATTAATGCACATAAAATAAAGTTAAAAATATATTTTAAAAAACGATAAAAGTAAAAACTGCCTAATACAATAAAGAATGCACTAAAACTGTAACAGCTCTAAACAAAAGAAAAAACTCACTGGAAGCATAAGAGGTTATATAGGTGTATATAAATTCGGTAATTTTTGTCAACACTAACAAAGCACTGTTTGGAAGTGTTGAATCCTCAAAAGCTAGCTCACAAAACATCAATAGATAGGCAGTGTGCCAAGAAAGGAGAGGAAGGTGGACTCATTAGCTCTATCAATGTTTGAAGTCAAGGTAAAGCAGAGGGTAAATAGCTGGATCTTCCTCATTACAACTTTCACCCATAACAGTAACTTAATGACACTGTGACATCACAAAATATCTTCTGAAAAATGCTGACAGACTGATAGCTAGTTTGAGAGTATGAATACTGAAGGCATTTGCAGAACACCAATTTGTAACTAGATTCCTTCTGCAACTATTCAGAAATAGGTTTCTTTAAAATCTAGTATTATATAATATAACCTGTGGTCTTAGTGTCATTTCATCTACAAATATGTGACTACACATTTGAGTGTACAGTCAGAAAATCCGTTTATTATCCAAATTCATGCTAAAGACCTCCTGAACCATTGAACCATTAAGGTAACCATCGTTCCTATTTCTCCTCCCCCCTCCCTACCTGCAGACCATGCTGGTCTTGAACTCATAGGGATTGGCCAGCCTCTGATTAAAGGCATCACCACAGCTTGGCTTTTATCCTGTTTTATTTCTTACTGTTTAGCAAGCTTTACTAACAAGAACAGAACCGATAGGCAACTTCAGTTACTGCTAGGATGAGCAAATAAATGTATGTAGTTACAATTTTTAATATGAATATGAAAATAAATGCATACTGTTTTTACTTCTTTTTTGGCAGTCCTTAGACTTCTTATATTTTTAGTTCTGAGCCTAGCCTTTAATGGCTGAACCATCTCTCCAGCACCCACCCTCCTCTTTTCCTTCAAAATTATTGGTGTTTTGCTTACATGTATGTCTATGTGAGGGTATCAGAAACTTTGGAACTGGAGTTACAGGCAGGTGTGAGCTGCCACGTGGATGCTGGGAATTGAACTCAGGTCTTCTGGAAGAGCAGCCAGTATTCAAAAACTGAGCCATCTCTCCAGCTGTCCGTCCTTAAGACTTCCAGTTTTGGCTTTGTTTGTTTGTTTTATGAGACAGAGTCTCTCTGTGGCTTTGGAGGCTGTCTTGGAACTAGCTCTTGTAGACCAGGCTGGTCACAAACTCACAGAGATCCGCCTGACTCTGCCTCCCGAGTACATGCGCCACCACCGCCTGGCCAGTTCATAGACTTCTTAAAAACTGTTTTATTGTACTATACATGTCATAAGAGAAGAAAATGCTATTTACAAGTACTCACCTAAGTTATTTCTTATGTAGTAGTGCAGTAGGATTTGATCACTTAAATCTGTATGTAGGAGGAAACCATGGCGGGGTGCCTGATTTTTTCCTACCCCCATGGGTATGAGTATGTATGTATGTGTTTTGCTATATAATCCAGATTGGCCTAGAATTTGCTATGTAAACCAGGCTGGCCCTGAACATATGATCCTCCTGCATCTGCTACCCAGGTGGTAGTATTACAGACCATTCTTATTGTGTCTAGTCTAAAATTCTAAAGCAAATGGTTTAAGCGAAAAGAATGTTAAGAAAGCTTGTAAAACAGGGCTTACTTTTACTGCAGCAATGAGCCGAATGTAATCACTAAGAAGTTCTGAGAACATGTAAAAGTCCGCAAAAGCTTGTTCTTGATGTAACTGGTCTATCTTCTCCTCAACCTCTGCAAGCTGAGACAAAGCTCTAGACAGGGCAGTGTGGTCCTCAGAGTTACCTAGCATGGCAGCACTCTTAGCGAAGGCAGCTGTGTTGGCTGAAAGCTCTGAAATTTAACAAAACAAAAACAAACAAACAAAAAAACAACAAAAATCACTTAGTATTTGTTAGTAAAATTTTAATAGTATACTCATTCTCTCTACTTTTATTTATTAGAATTTAGTAATACCTTAAATTAATATGAGACAGTTAATAGGAGAAGCTCCTTTGCTGTATGGAATCATGGCTGCAGAGCCCTAACTCAGCATGAACAAGGGCCTGTGTTTACATCCAATCCCAGCACAGCTCCACAGACCTCCAAAGAGATCACAGCTCATGTTTTCAGATGGTGAACTGTGTCTAAATAATTCAACAGCCTTCCTTCCCTTTTTTACCCCAAAGTGTTCATTTAATCTCTTTTGCAGTCTATTAAAGACCTAAGTATGTTTCTAATATAAGAAGCATGAAGATAAAAATTAAAGGGGCTGGAGAGATGGTTCCATGGTTAGAGTCTATACTGCTGTTCTGGAGAGCCCAAGCTGTAAACCCACACACGGGTACACACATGTACATATAATTAAGTATAATACTTTTTAAAAGATCACAATTAATTTATAATATACTCTTTGGCATTTAAACATTTGTCATTGAAAATAACATCTCAATTTTTCATGAAAATATTATCTACCCATAAAGAAAAACTAGATAAACTTGTAAATACACAATTTATATCAAATTAAGTCATTTTTGTTTGTTTGTGTAATGATGCTAAGAATTAGATTCTTTGAATCTTTTTTTTTTTTTTTTTTTTTAAGACAAGAGCTGGCCTGGAACTCATTATTTAGTCCAGGCTGGCCTCAAACACTTAATTTCTCCAATCAGAATTTTTAGGTTATTTTTAATATAGCCAGTTCAAGTACTTCAAACGAAGAAAACTTAGGTGTTTAAAGGCTACTAACAATGACTAAGAATTATACTTTATGAAAAATGTGTCATTACTCTATCATATGGGTGCTGGAGAAATGGCTCCGAAGTTAAGAGCACTGGCTGCTCTTCCAGAGGACCCAGGTTCAATTCCCAGCACCCACATGGCAGCTCAAAACTGTCTATAACTGCAGTTCCAGGAGATCTGGCACCCTCACACAAGCAAACATGTAGGCAAAACACCAATGCACATAAAATAAAAATAAATTTTATTACTGTTACCTTAATGAAATCTATTAAACATCACATAGTATCTTAGAAAACCATTACGAAGAGTCTTGAACACTAAAATTACCCCACCTCCAAAGTTAAAGCAAAACAAAAAACAAAAATCCAACCCAAAACCTTGTGAATTAAAAAAAAAAATTACAACTCAAAATTTCCAGCAACTTTTTATTCCTCCCAAACCTAGTTTTAAATAACATGGTTTGGACTTTGTAATATTTTTCTGTCTCTCTAGCCCAAGCTGGCCCTTCGCTTCACATATAGAGGCTGACCCTGAATCCCTGACTGCCGGGTTTATGTGGTGCTGGAGCTCAAACATGGGGCCTTCTGTTTGTTCACCAACAACTACCAAGTAGGGGACATATCCAGCCCCTAAATACTTGGAAACATAAGCAAAAAATGTGTTCAGAGTTTTTCAAGAAATAGAGGCATAATACAAATACCTTCAAGAAAAGCTATAGATATTAATTTTTAATCCCCCATGGTTCAGAGAATTGAAATCAGGGTCTAATGTATGCTAGACAAGCACTCTACCACTGAGTTAAAACTGAGCCTTATATACAAATTTTAAAATCTCAAATTATAATCAGTTACTTATCTGTTAAATTATAAATGTATCAAGAGTTGACCAGATGAGTAATAATTCTAAGGTTGAAATGAAAAGTTTTATAAGCTTTTGGTTTTTCTAATTTTAAACTAGAAATTAGCTCAAAGTATAGCAGAAAGTTTTGACTATATTGAAACAGTATTCTCCTTCTGTCTTGTGACAGTTTCACTATGTACTCTGGGCTAGTTTCAAATGCACGGCAGCTCTGCTTCAGCCTCTTAGTGCATCACACACAACCCAAACTATTCTCTACAACTACTGCCTTATCGCCCCATGGCCACTGCAGAGGGTCCACCCTAACAAGGCAAACAAACCTTTCCTATGACAGACCAAGGCTTCAACACTGGCATGAAGTTTTCGAAGTTGCTGGTCAAGATTTTCAAATTGTTGCTGCTTTTCTTCAAACCACTAAGGAAAAAAAAAAAAAAATGAGAAATGGAGCTAATTTAGGAAAAAACGAACCATTGTAAATTAGGTTACCAATAGCAAGCTACCTTCCTTGGTTTAGAACAGCAAATTAGCCATATATAACCATGGTGGTCAACTGATGTAGCTGAGAACTGAACTCAATAAGCAAATTAATATCCTATTTTCTGCTTGTACAGCTTTAAAATGCAATTGTTGGGCTCATTAATTCATTTCATTATTCAAGTCGAAAAATCAGCTCTTACAGCATCCGATTCATTCATCTTGATTGTCATTTTGTTGACAGCGTCGGCAGCCTTGTTCACCATCCTCAATATTCCTGCTCCACTTAGAGCCTGTGTATTAACTGCTCTCGGCAGCTGGAATTGAATGACAAATAAGGGCAAACAAACCGGTTAAAAGCCTAGAGATTTAACTGGGCACAAAAGGGATCCCCCTCCTAAAATAAAGAAAAGAGAGGGAAGAAAAGAGAAAAGAGGCTGTATTTTCTTCATGCTCATACATTTCAACAGTGAGATCTAATTTCTCAAATGCACTACTTGTACATTCTCAAAGGAAAACTTAAAAAATAGACTTTCCATTTGCTTTTCTTCTGCACGTTTACATTTAGATAGAACAAACGTCAAAATACATTAAGAAATTGCTAAGCTTTACTACTGGCCACCTGTCTTTGAGCACAAACAAGCTGCTGGTGAGCAAAGACGCTCCTGAAGAAACCCCCCCCCCTCCCCGCTCCCATGCTCTGTTAGGGCTATGCTTGTGAGTTTCTAGAAAATTCTGAGACTCAGGTAACGCCTTTTTAAAAATCTGCAGCAGTAACAATCAGGGCAGCAACAGCAAAATTATTTATATTTATAATCATTTGATTAAATCCAGTTCAAACTTTTTAAGAAAGGAACTATCACTAACTGAAGGTGTTTGATAGTAATTTAGTTCAGCAGAATCCAAAGTCCCAACACACAGTCTTACTGTGTTCACTGAACTAATCATTTACTGAATAGCTACTCTTGTATTAGTTATGACAAAGGTGAGTGAGTCAATTTAAAGGAGAGATACCTCTGAGCTTTCCAAGAACTGCCTTAAGTCAGGATCCTGTAGCAAGGTCGGATGCTTTACTGTTCTCTGAAGATACCTATATATTTAAGAGTTGAATTGGATCCAATTTTAGTACAGTTTTAAACTGTTTCAACAAATGAATAAACATAACTAGGTAAAAAGTATCCTCAATCTATCTCTTACTAGTCTGCACTTACTATTTAGTTAGAATTTTATATAAATTGAATAGGGTACAGTGGTACACACCTTAATCCCAGCACTTAGGAGGCAGAGGCAAGCGGATCGCTGTGAGTTTGAGGCCAGACTAGTCTAACATAGCAAGTTCTAGACCAGCTAGGTCTATATGTGAGATCCAATCTCATTTTTTAAAAAAAATACTGTGTATTATGTATACGTCCAAGTGCCTACATGTGCCACATACATGCCTGGTGGCCATGCTGGACTCAGAGGCAGTTGTGATACACCATGTGAGTACTAGGAACAAACCCACATCCTCCACAAGTGCATCGAGTACTCTTAACCTTTGAGCTATCTCTCTAGCTCCTTTGCTCACCTTTTGAAAGTGGGGACAAAATAATTTATTTACTTCTCACTGTGACATTTGAGTTACAAAAGGATGTATATGAGCTTGTGTAACAATTTGCCTTTGGGAAAAGTTAATATGTTTCCAGCTACAATTTTAGAGAAGTTAACATGACTCTCTATGTCTACTTTCTTGTCATCAAGTGTAATTACTACTATCTCCAAATCAGGAAATTGCCTATCGATAATTCTGCTTGGTGGTAAATTTAAATAACAATCAGCTTTTGGTTCTTGGTTCTGATTTGATGAAGAGTAAATTTTCTTCATAGTTTCCTCTTTTTGGGGGAGACAAATTCTCATTAAGTAGTCCAGGCTGGTCTATTTGCTATCTTCCTGTGTTAGTTCCCAAGGGCTAGAGTTATAGGTATATACTATTATGCATAGCAATTTCTCTATTTTTTAAGGTTTTATTTAATAACTAACCCAATTTTAGTCATTCTCTTCCTAGAAAAGCCTATATTTGCTTGCCATCCATAGTACATTAGCAATCATGATTTCACAGAAATGAAAAAGGTTAACCAGTTGATTTTCACTTATCTAATCCAATTTTGTTACACATGTTTTGCTCCAGGCTAGATGATGACTCAGAAGTTAAAAGAGCACTGGCTGCTCTTCCAGAGGACCTGGGTTCAATTCCTAGCACCCACATGGCAGCTGACAACTGTCTGTGTCTCCAGTTATAGGAGATCCAACACTCTCTTCTGGCCTCTGTAGGTACCAGGTACACACAGAACTGCATGTAGGCAAAACATCCATATATAGTTAAAATAAAGTTTCCCTATATTATAGTAATGTTTCTATTTTATTTCAAAATCTTCAGGGCTTGCTGGCCAGGCACTCCAGGATCAGTGAGAGACCCTGTCTCAAAAAATTAAGGTAGAGTGTGGTTTAGGAAGATACCTGATATCTCAACCTCTAAACAGACACACACACACACACACACACACACACACACACACACACACACACACACACACACACACACACACACACAGAGTTATAAAACATGCTTAGAGTTGGGCCTGGAGAGATACCTCAGCAATTAAGAGCACTGGTTGCTTTTCCAAAGGAGCTGGGTCAATTCCTAGCACACACACTGTAGCTCACAACCACCTGGAACTCCAGCTCCAGAGTATCTAATACTCTCTTCTGACATCAGCTAGTACTACACACACACACACATATGATGTACAAACATACGTGCAGGCAAAACACCCGTATACATTACAAATAAAATTTAAATTAATTAGTTTAAAACATAAAATAAGAAGGCTTGGAGTTAAAGTTTTAAATGTTATTTTTATATAAGACTCTGACTCACAATTTTAACAACAAAATTATCTTAATACTATTGATAAAGTTATTCAATTTAGACTCACACTACATGAAGCAGTCTGTATAGATTGTTGATCTCAGTGCCGGAAAACAGTAGGTGCTCACGTACAATGACAAGACATGCAGCACTCAATCTCTACAAAGCATTCCAGCCAAGTGTGGCAGCAAGTGTAATTAATCTGCAGCATTTTGAAAGTGGCCAAATGGCCAGCCTGGCCTACATAGTGAGACCCTGCTTCAAAAAGAAAAGAAAGTGGCAAACATTCTATATTTTAAGCCTAAATAAAAATACCTACCACTACTTACACTCTAAAACAACTTTCCAAAGCACATTTCATAGTTTACAAGCCTCAAACAGTAATAAAAGGACTAATCTATAATTAGGAAAGTTTGAGACATATCATATATGTACTTTCTTCTTTTAAAAAAAAGTCATCTGGGGAGTAGGGAACACATGTGCAAATGTCAGAGGACAAGGACAACTTGCTGGAGTCAGTTTTATCCTTCTATCATGTGAATTCTGAAGACCAATCTCAGGTTGTCAGGCTTGGTGGCTATTAGCTTTACCTGCAGAGCCATCTCACCAGCCCACTATTCCTTTAAGAATCACTCAATAGTATTAAACTGACACTGCAATATAATACATAAGTCTTAGGAGACTTAATTGTTTTGTTTGTTTTTAGAATAGGGTCTCATTATATAGCTTCGGCTGATCTGTAATTCGATATGTAGTCTAGGCTATCCTTGAACTCAGAGATCCACCTGGCTTAGCTTCCGGAGGGCTGGGATTAAACACACTTGGCAAGATTTAACTTTTTTTACCTTGCTAAATTCTGTTACCAAAATTCAGTTGACAGTGGATTTCATTTTTATCCTGGCACATGAAAGTTTTCTGAGGAATTAATTTCAGGAAATAATATTTGAGAAAAATACATAAAACTTTTTTCTTAAGGGCTATAGGGAAGTAAATAAGTAAATAAAAGATAGTGCCTTTTACAATGTTAAAATTAAGAACAAGGTTTTAAACAATGAATATAAACACAGGAAAACTTAGGGAGAGCATAGTGAAACCCAAGTTCAAGGGAAAAGAAAAAATAAGATACAAACAGAAAAAGAATATGATACAAAAACAAACTGAAGAAAGAAAACCAGGCAATCTCACAAAAAGAAGTGAGTATAAAAGCCAACTGAAGTTGATGCTAGCTAGCACCACACTCCTAAGAGGTGGCCAGCAGCAACTCAGATCTGCTTTAAGCAGAATGAGTTGAAAAGAATCATTTGGGCTTTCCAGTTTCTACTTGCATGTGAAGACAAAACAAAGATGGCTACATAAAATCTTTAAGATGTATAGTTAAAATCCTTCATGGAATTTACAGTTGTTATCAGAAGACAGATGATGTGCTATAAACATAACAATCATATAAATCACATAATATATAATATGGGACAAAGTGGCAAGTCCTGTGAGAAAAGAATGGGGTCCCCCCACACATGGGCACCAAGTACTTAAGATGTGGTCATGTCAATTTAGAGAGGTTACAGTGAAGCCAGGTGTCAGAACAGGCTTTTCTTGAACATTTAAACTTGAAAGGATAATGAGATTTAGGTGGGTAAAAGTTAGAAATGCCTGAAATTCAAAACAAAAGGGTCATTGTTGCTCAGAGCAAAGTGGGTGACAAAGAGACATGGAAAATACAGGTAACACAATAATGAACAGTGCAGGTCAGGTAGGGATTTGCAATCATTGTGAAGAGCTTTGGTTTTGCTGACATTAGATTGTGCAATCTGCCATAGGGTGGTTTTGTTTGTTGTGAAACCAACCGTCTCATGTAGGCAGGCTGGCCTCAAATTCTGTACCTGAGAGTGACCTTGTACTCTTGATCTCTCTCTACCTCCCAGGTGCAGTGACTATAGGCTTTTGAAACTACATCCAGCCCAAGTTGTGTTTCTATACATGCAGTATTAAAAAAAAAAAAAAAAGGAAAAAAAGGAAAAGAAAGAATTGTGTCAAGGATGGAATCAGGGAGCCCATTAGGAGAATCTGTAGCTAATTGTCTCTGGACTGTAGCCACTAGACTTGAGTCCAGGCTTCAGAAACAAGCAACAGAACTTCCTGGTAAATCAGATCACCCTGGGCAGTGACTGACCTCCAAATTCCTTGATGTTGGAGAGTAGGATTAATCATCTTAACTGTTTGGGTCTTGAAAATGAAGTTTTTTTAGGTGCTTGAAATGAACACTGATCTTAACCAATTCATTTAAAGATAACTATACACTGAAGTTACTTCTTGACCAAGGTCACATAAATATTGCAGTACAGGGCAGATTTCAAATGCAAAGTCATTCTAAATCAAACCTCTTTGAATGTCTTTGTGTCTGTCTGGCTTAAGATATACTTGCTTGCCTTTTGCCCCCACCCCCAAACCCAATTTTTTCCATACAGCCTAGGCTGGCATCAAAGATGTAGCAATCCTCCTGCCTCACTCAGACTCCCAAGTAGAATTACAAATATGAATGCCCACCTATTATACTCTTAATGAAAGTATTCTCTGCTTACTTTCCTGAATATGACAGAAGGGATGTTTGGATACTTAACTACTTTCTCTTTCTAATTTTATAAAAAAAGTTTTGTTATTGTGATTTTAGTCAAGCATACAAGTGTATGACAAACACATGGAGATGAGAGGACCACTTTGTAGAACTGGTTCTCTCAGTCCACATTTATGTGGGTTCCAAAGGACTGAACTCGGATTGCAAGGCTTACATAGCAAGCACCTTTATCTGCTGAGCCATCTCACTGGTCCAGGCAAAACAGTTAAACTGAAATCACTTCCACTTCATCTATTCTATAAATCAATTAATTACACTTAAGGTAGCATTCAACAAGTCACATTTATCAGTAAAGAAAGTGACTGCATGTACAAAGGGGATGAATTAGGGCAAAGTATGACAACTCATGAAATGACATGATACCTACTTTGTATGCTAATTTAGGAATTAATTTTCAGATAGTCAAATGAGACTTTTAAGGGACTACTGAAATTAAAAGACACATGAAGCTACCTTAATGGACTATATGATACAGTCAAACTAGAAGGACACTAAAGCATCAAATTCCACGTTGGCACAACAAATCATAATGTCTAAGCCAGCATGCCAAACTTTTCAAACTTCCTCATAGGGTGTAGGGGCACACACCTTTGACACTAGTTAGCACTTGGGAAGTAGAGGCAGGCAGATCTCTGAGTTCAGGACTTGACCTGGTCTATAGAGTACTAAGATAGACAAAGCTACAGAGACTCTGAAAAAACAAAAAAAAACTAACTAAAAGAAAAATAAAAAACAAAAGAAAAACCCAACTTACTCATAGGAAAATCAGATTAAAATATCTCTCCAAGGGTGTGGTTATAATTTCAGAATTAAGAAAAGCAAGAAAGAGTATCACAGGCCTTTATTCTTTATTCTTCCTGTGACTTCTCTTACAATGCAATCAATTCCAGTACTTACTTAAACTTCTGATATAATTTAGATTGTTTTGAGTAACTAGATTCTCTCCGAAATAATCCCACTTTTCAGACTTTCAAATTTAAAATTAGTAAACTACATATTCTTTAGATATTAAATTTATTTATTTTTAAACTTTCAAAAGTATAATTTATACTGGGCAGTGGTAGTGCATGCCTTTAATCTCAGCAATCAGGAGGCAGATCTCTCTGAGTTCGAGGCCAGCCTGGTCTACAGAGTAAGATCCAGGACTACTTGAAAAGACCCTGTCTCAAAAAAAAAAAAAAAAAAAGAATTGTACTTATTTGTGCTTTATGTTTTGTCTGCCTGTATGTTTGTGCACTTTGTGCATGTAGTGCTCACAGAGGTCAAAAGAAGGCATCTGATCCCCTGGAACTGGAGTTAGAGTGATTATGAGATGCTGGAAATTGAATGGGGGTCCTATAGAAGAACAGTCAGTGCTCTTAGCTGCTGGGGTTCCTCCTGCTCTCTTCAGCTTAAAAAAAAAAAAAGTTTAACCTGACTTTATTAAGGAATTTTCTTAAATTGTGAAAAATTTATTACTGAAGCAAAGTTGTAAGAATTAATTTGTACCACAAGACACACACACACACACACACACACACACACACACACATTCCTAAAAGCCCATTCTATCTACCTTAGCTACTGATTTCAAGGCCGAAGGTAAAATGAGAAGCAGATAAAATTAACTATGCCATTAGAAACTGTAAAGCTTCAGTGACCAGGATCATGCATGGTTCACACCTTTAATCCTAGTATTTGGAAGGCAGAGACAGGCCAACCTGGTCTACACAGTGAGTTCCAGACAAGCCAAGAGTACACAGTCAGACCCTATCTCCAAAAAAGCAAACAAAAAGGCTTGTTGTACTATAGAGTTGACTTCTAATAGCCTCACTTTTATTTTCACATTTCAGCAAAATAAGGAAAAACTATGTGTTAAGAAACTGGAGTGGGAATGTTCTAGTGTGCCATTAAAATGGTAAGCTTTAGGCCAGGTGTGGCAGTACATGCCTTTGATCCTAGTAGTGTAGGAGGCAAAGACTGATCTCTATGCTCAAGGCTAACCAGGACTACACAGTGAGACCTTGTCTCAAAAAGGAAAGGAAAAAAGCAAGTCTTTAAATCTATAGGACATGTATAATTATATACTCTAAAGGAAAATATAGCATATTATAATTAGCCTTTAATTATATAATGAATAAGCAAGGAGCAACATCACTGTCACTAAAGTCAAAATCAAGTACACAAAACTGACAGCGCACATGCATGCAGTTTTCACTGTTTAACAGTGCTTACACCAAATAATTATTCAAACAAAAATTAACTTAGGGCTAGAGATGGCTCAGTAATTATAAAAAAGTTGTACTTTGAGAAGATTCAGAACCCACATGGTGGTTTACAACCACGTGTAGCTCCAGTCTCAGGAGATCCAATCCACTCTTCTGAACTCTACAGGTACCAAGTTTCCATGTAGTGCATAATTTACAATCAGGTAAAACACTCATATATGTATGTATGTATGTATGTATGTATGTATGTATAAATGCACATATGTGTGTATATATATATATATATCATTTAAAGATTTAATTTAGATAAACTATAACTAAATTATTAGGTAAGATAGGTAAATATGGCACAATTAAAATAGTAGATATGGTGTAACTTTCTAAGCATCTAAATAATTTATACCCACTGTATTTGGAAAGGGGCTGGGCTGAAGGTATGGTTCAAGGCCTCAGAAATGTTATATAAGCATTTCACCATAGAGGACCAGTTTCCTCCCTGTTTTGCTTTTGTGTTTTGAGACTAGGTCTTTTTACGTAGGCCAGGGCATGCCATGGCTAAAAGTCCTTCTGCCAGTTTATTGACTACCAGGGTTGCAGGAATGTACACCACACACTGCTTCTCCAGACATTTTACCAGAGGTTTCTGAAGCACAGTTTCCATGTTTTCCACTTACAACTATAGTCATTTTTGGGCTCTTGGTGACTATGATATGGTCCTAGCATTAATTAATTCATTGCTTTAATGTCCTGCTTATAACATGACCTTGAAATGTGTCATGCTATTAGACAGAAGCTGAGACTAATAAAGCATGGCAGCAGAGGTGTTGTGACTTGGAATTACCTCTCCAGCGCCGCTCTTCGTTTTTCTACAAACTCAGTGGACGATGAGTCTTCTTTACCTACTTTGACTTTGGTCATACCTGTGAAGAAGTTGGATGAAATTCATAAGAATTTTAGATTATTAGGAAACAGATCATCATAATATCTTCATAATCAAAATATACTTTTAACTTTATAGTAATGCCTTATGTTGGTAACTGGGATCTTATTTAAAGAGAAACCTACTTTGAAGAATGACATCTCATGATGTGTTAATACCACTAATGAATAAATATTTACAGCAGGAACATGTAAAAAAAAAAAGTATAACTTGAGCTGTATTTGTGGGTTTTGAACTCATACTGTAAATTTATATAAAAGCTTACATAAAAATTTCATTATTTGTGGTACTTCACACTTTAAAAACAGTAATGCTTTGATATTTCAAGACTATGTTCTCCCTAGACCTGGGCTTGAACCCAAGGCCTTATGAATGCTAGATAAGTAAATACTCTACCTTTGACCTAGATCCTCAGCTTCATTTCTGCCCCTCCCCCCATTTCTTTTTAAAACGATTTCATTATTTACTTCTGTGTATGGGTGTATTTTGTTATGTACACATGCATATAGGTAATGCAGAGGCCAGATGAGGACAGCAAATCCTCTGGAGTTGGAGTTACAGGCAGTTGTGAGACAGGCGCCTAATGTGAGTCCTGGGAAACAAACTCTATCTCTTTGCAAAACTAGCAAGCTCTTTGCTGAGCTTCTCCTTAGCCCCCATTACTATATTTCAACATATGAAAAGGAGTTTAAAAAGCTACAGTCAGTGAATGTCAGTAAAGGTCTTTATGAAATGATGAAACATAGTAAATTTAATTGATGAATTTGCTACATGCTTTCCCTACAAATTTAAAACATAAGTCTTAAAAGTAGAATATAGAATATTTGGGGTCATTGAGATGGCTCAGTGTATGAAGATGCTTGCTGCTAAATATGACTACCCTGAGTTCAATCCCAGGGATCCACATAAAAGGAGAGTACCAACTTCAATAAATTTTCTTGCCCTCCATATGCACATGGTAGCAAGAGTAACACCGCCCAACACACACAGTAAATGAAGTAGCAAAAAATTTATAGTGAAGATAACAAAGGCTTCTGCTTCTTTTGAAATTTTCTGAATTTTGAAAACTAAGCCCTTACTGCTGATCACAGTAATGATTTTTGTTTTATTTCAGGCACTTGGGAAGCAGAGGCAGGAGGACCTGTGGGTTTCAGGCAGGATCCCACTAAATCTGGCTGGAAACTCAATAAGCTAAGAAGAATTTAAATAGCTCTTATACGAGCAAAGCTAAACTGAACTTCTCTTTGAGTAATATATAGCTGAGCACCAAAATAGCACCTGGCTCTTAGAGAAAACATCATTTTAACATAAGTATCACTAGGAAAGGACTCAGTAAATTGGTATTCTAATGACCCTAGAAAGTTAGTTTGATCAACTGATCAATTTCAACCCAATATTCAACAATCAGATATTTATATTTTGAACTAAAACTACAAGCTACATGTTCTTCAAGGATACAGAAGATCATCACAACACATATAAACCTGTACCTTTAGACAGGAGCCCTGATTGGGGATGATTAAGGGATACATAAACCACAACAGCTAAAATTGAGTTAGGAACAGTAAAAAGTAATGTTCTGACTTACGCTTACCTACTATACTCTTTTCTGGAGCTGGAGGCACAATGTAACCAACATGTAAATATTTGCTTGCTAATTTGCTATGCAAACCAAGAAAGTCACTGAATCTTCTTTTGACTGAAAATTCACTCTTACTGAACATGGAAAGAGAAGTCTACAAATGAAGAACAGATATTTCACATTGTTAATATAAAGTGATCATTTACAAACTAATACTGCATATAATTGCAAGTGTAGTCTGCTCTAATTTTTGAATGATTGCAGTATGGCTTATAGATAATGGCAACAACAAAACTAAAATTTAGGGTCCAAGACATAGTTTTTAAAAAGTGACTTATGGTTAGAAAACACTTGCTTTATTTTATGTTTGATCTACAACACCCTCTCTACTGTACTATTGCTAATGATTTCCCCCTTTTCTGGTTTTGAGACAGGTCTTGATATAGATTAGCTTTGAACTCACAATGCATAGGCTATTGATTCTTCAATATTTACCCATGGCCCAGACATCCCAAAAGGCAGCTCCACACAAATCGGACTGAGATCAAACTCACCAAATTTTCCCTGCTGAAGTCCCATAAGGACAGCACTTTCCTCTACTGTTTACTGCTATTGCCAGGCGCTTGCAAAAGAGCCCGAAACCATCAATTAATAAATTTCACTATGTCCCTCCCCATCTTGTCTTTCTCTAACTACAAACTTTCTGTATCATATATATATTCATGATTCCTTATGCTCAAACATTATTGATTCTCCTACCTACATTCAGAAATAACTTATTTTGATTTACTTTCAAAACTGTTTCTTCAGTATCAAGTATCAATGCCCTCCCTGGTTGTAGCTGCTTGTGTTTCTCAAGCTGGCTTAGAGCTCACTATGAACTTCCTCCTGCTGCACCTGCCCCTACCCATCTCCTGAGTGTTGACATCACAGGTGTGCACCACTTCCCGCTTGTTCTGTACACTGGAGAGTGAACCCAGGGCTTCACGAATGGTATGCAGGCACTCTACCTAACTGACCTACACTCCAGTGTAAAGTTAAGATCACTATGACAGATGGGCTTTGTGTGTCAAGACTTAATCCTTTAGTAACTGCAGTGGTCTTTAACTGAAAGTCTGGACCTGTGCTTGGGATCTTCCCAATTCACATTGAGTTAAAGACAGAGCTGTGCTAACAAATCTAATAGTGCCATACTTTTGTTTGACCCTCTCTAACAGTTCTCCTGTATGCTAAGGATGAAATCAGAAGTCCTCAACATGGTTACGCTAAGTACATAAGATGATGACTCAGTCAGGAGTCACTTACAGACAGAACTCTGGAAAGCCCAATGCCTTGACTCCTCCTTCGAGTTCCTACTCACTCCCTCACACATGTCTCACCTTACAACTACTTTGGCCATGCCTAACCTTCAGGTCTACATTAGTTCACTGCCTGCAAACTCTCGTTCTTATGCTCACATCCTCTCTACCACACAGAGTGAGGGGGCCAACACTTTAATAAAGAAGCAAAAAGCTCACCTTTGTTGTTACTCTATATGCCATGTAAGCATTCATGCCATCACCTATAAAGAAAGAAGTCAAAGAATATCATTAAAATTCATGTGCTTGCACTAGAGGAGGTAAAAGTAGACTGCTTGCCTAGTGTATATAAGAACCTGGGTTTAATTCTTGGTACCACCAAAATAATTACAAATAAATTGATTGAATTAAATGCTTTAAAACACACAAAAAAGTTTAAAAGAAAAGCACCATAACCATATAGGATATAACAATCAAGCCAATCAAAAAGAAGAACAGAAAATAATAATGACTCACCAACTTTTTCTGGATCTGACACACCAATTTCTATATCAAAAATATCTCCATTTGCTTCTTCTTCAATCTATAAAAGTATATTTTGGTGTTAAAAAGTCCATTTCTCTTGAAAGTAACCAGCAGCTGTCTAATTGGATTCATGGCCCTGTCAACAGGAGGGAATTTATGCCTAGTACTGCAGTTCTGGTCGTCTATCTGTGTCTAGAGAGGGCCTGGGCCCTAAACAGATCATACTGCTATCATTTCTCTAAACCAATATAATTTCTAACTGTATTGTAAATACTTATCCTTATACCACAAATAGGTGTAGCTCTCACCCATCATCAAAGAAGCTTCTTTTTGCAAAAGATGGAGACTATTATAGAGATCCACACTAGTCAACATATAGAGGAGAGACTGCCGCATTCCCAGCCCAACTGATAGATTACAAAACTGTCATTAGAGCCCCTGCCCTATAATTTCCAATCCTGAATAACTAAAAAGAACTCATTATCTATACCAGCAGAAGCTTACATACTTGAAGAAATCATATGTAAAACAAATTTTAACAGAATGATTTCTCTAGTTATCTAATAAAAATAAATACATATTTTCCTCGACAACAATAAAGGTCCTGTAAAACTCAATTTTCAAAATTAACAAGCGAAAAAATTAACTTGATGGGACTACATAAAGGACCTTTTGAAAGCAATTTAAAAATAAATATTTTGGGGTCAGCAGTTAAGACAACTGACAGCTCCTCCAGAGGACCCGGGTTCAATTCCAAGCACTACATGGCAGCCTCACAACTGTCTTTAACTCCAGTTCCAGGTTACCTGACACCCTCATACAGACACACACAGAGGCAAAGCACCCATGCATATGAAATAACAATAAATATATTTAAAAAAATTATAAACAACAATAAAAAATTTCAGCCAGGTCATGGTAGTTGATGCCTTTGACCCCAGGACTTAGGAAGAGGGGGGCAGGTGAATCTCTGAGATAAAAGCCTCTTTTATATAGTGAGTTCCAAGACAGCCAGGCTACACAGAGAAACCCTGATTAAAACAAACAAACAAACAACAAAACAAACAAAACCCAAGAATTTCAAATATTTTTGTTACAGAAAGAGTTTTTAGAGAAGTCAGCCAGGAGTATAACTCAGTGTGCCTGCCTAGTGCAAGCAATGCCTGGATTCTATGCACAACACTAAACAAAAAGCAAAAATCAAAGGACAAGAAATCTCACAGTATTAAGTCTCCAAAATGTCAAGGCAATATTAGCAATATAAAGCTGTAACAAAAGCATGTTTCTCTAGCCATCTTCCTTTTCAGAGTCACTTTCTTATAGACACTGTGATTCAGAAAAATGTATTAACTGTTAAGTGGACAGTTCAATAAACTCTCACAAAATGAATTCACCTTTGTATCCAAAACCCAAATGAGAAATGCAAGCAACAAGTATATCCCCAAAGGCCCTCTTAAGAGCCTGCCTTCCAGTCACACCTTCTTTATCTGGCCAACATAGCTGACAGTCTGATACCTAATTTACATATACTGTTCACTAATTTTATCTGTTTTTAATGTTCATATCATGGAATCAGACATTGTGAGTACTCATTTATTTATATCTTACTACTTTTCATTTGTATTATTTTGGGGAAGCTATTCACCTTTGTATATAGTCAGTATTTAATTGTGATTACACTGGCTATAAATTTCTACTTGAGAATAATTTTTAAATACCATGATTTTTTAATTCTTCTCTAACTGTCCTGCTTCTTAATAATTCTATCCTTTATAAAGTAAAAGAATTATCAGGTCACAAGGAAACAACTTTTATTACTTTTATTGATATGTACCTCTCTCTTTTAAAACTAAAAGCTTGAGGCAATTCAAAAAGATAAAGTCTTGGGCTAGGCCTATAGCTCAAAGGTAAAACAGTTGCCTATCATGCAAGAGCCCCTGGGTCCAATCCTCAGTGCTGTAAAAATAAACAGATGCCAGATAGCAATCTTAAGTACCAATAGTATTCACTACATGCTCTGTCAAAGAAAATTACTCATAATGCCACTTTCAGTACTTTCCCCCATCACCTGTCCAACACAAGAACCCGCAGAGGCCTATACTGTTATCATAAGACCACAAATGACAAAATACCCCAATTTAATCATCAAACAGCCTTCTTTTTTTTGGTAGCTCTGGGGATAGAATCTAGGGTCATGAGCATATGAGGCAATCACTCTACCACTGAACTACACTCCCACTTCAAACTCTTTGATTAAGAAGGTTAAGTGGTAGAGTTCAGAGGGGTGGGACATTTAGAGAAGCTAAGACAGGAACACTGCTGTGAGTTTTATAGCCAGCTGAGATACTATTGAGTCCCAGGCCAGCATGGGCTATAGAGTAAAAAGGACCCTGTCTCAAAAATCAAACAACAAAAACAATGTACATAATATGCTAGGTCAATCTCTTGAGAGAAAGAGATTTAACACCAGGTGCCCCTATGCTTCCCGCCCCCACCATCCCCCACCCTCTGTTTTAACACCCGGTATCACTATTGTAGAAACAGGCTGTCTTCTAACAAACAGAGATCTACTTGACTCTGCCTCCCAAAGACTGAGATTATAGACATGTGCCACCACAACTTTCTTCTTAGTATAGTTTTGCCATCTAAAATGTCTGAAAGGCTTTAATTAGGAATAATTTAATAAGAGAAAAGTTCTGGAAAACGAACAAAAATATGTATTCTTTCCACAATAACCTAGAATTATAAACATCTCTCCTTACCTCTTCCCTGGATCTATCAAAGATCACTGGAGCAGAAATACTCTTTGATTCCATTCTAGGAGCAATGAGTGCAGTAGGTGTGACAGGGGTGACTGCAGGAGAAGGCTCAGAGGAGATGATAGGCTCTCTTTCTGGACTGTCCAAAGAAACTTCTTCTGTGGCTTCTAGACATAAATTAAACAAGTTAATCAAGGAAATTACAGCATATGGCAGTTCATGAAATATAAAAAACATACCTACAAACAAGTCTCAAAAGTATCATAATTTATAAGTTATCACTACAAGGGACTTTATTGTACCTAATTATTTAGTTGTTTATGAAAACTTTACAACAGGAACTATGTTGATTTTATAAAGAATTATATTAAGTCAGCTTAATTATCTATACTAGGAGAAAAACAATGATGTGACTAATTCCATATTCATTTGTGTTTGAACTGGTAATACAGCTTACATGTAATAACTTACCTTTATTTTATTCAGGTTAATATGATTGTTCATATATGAAAACAAATTTTATGTAAGACTGCCTTTAACTATCCCAATTGGGATTAAAAATCTGTTATGAAAAACACTCACCAAGTTAGTAATCTAAAGCAATTAATTGCCAAAGATTACTGAGTATTAGTTGAATATACAAATATGGCACAAAGCAAAGAGATGTTTAAGTTTTAATTTTAAATGCTCATTCTCTTGAAATATTTAAAATTAAACATATTTAAAATCAAACCACATCAATAAACTGAAGTCTACAGACTAATACTGTGCTAAATGCAATGAAGAAACACAAAGAAATGGAAAAAAAATCATACCTGCCCTCAGGGAGTTTATAATCTAGTTGAGAAAACAAGACATGTGGAATGTTAAACAATAATAAAAGACTTAAGAGAATAATAAAGAATGTTATAAGACACTCAATCACTATATGAACAGTAGAACAAACACTTTAATTTGAGCAGACACAGGAGTAAATACTTCAGGGTAGGGAAAATCAGAAATAGTCTGTGACTCTGACTTGAGATTGTTTAAATAGATACAGGAAGAAGTTGAGGAAAAATTCCATGCAAACAGAATAATAGCATAAGTAGAAAAAAAAAAGAAAGATAGAAAAGACTAGGACAGTGAAATTTAATCAGTGAGCCTAAGACAAAACAGCACAACAGCCCTGCTGGCTTACAGAACTGATACCAAGAAGATGAAATTATAAGGCAAACAAGGGATCAGACCAATGGTTTTCAGCCTTGGTTCCTGGATTCTTGGAATTTGGAGAAAGTACTAATTGTGGTCAGTGAGTCACTTTAAGCAGTCAACTTGAAATTACACAGCTTGACATGCTATCAAATTACTTGGACTGTCTACATAATATTGACAAGATAACTAGTATGGATCTCTTCATATTTTTGTAATAAAAGAAAATTATTAATAACTAAAATCTTCCAAACTATGGTAACCAAAGGGGAAACTACAAAATACAGATACAACAGACTACACATGCCCCGACAGTTTAGATCCACTTCAAGCTTTGTAGACTGCTAGCATTTGCATTTATTTATCTATTTATTTATTTTAATGAAATGAAAACAGGGCAAGAGAATGGTTCATTGGGTAAATGTGCTTTTCATAAGCCTGATAACCTGAATTTGATCCTTGGGACCCAGATGGTAGAAAGAGAGCTAACTTCTACAAGTTATCCTCTGACCTCCGTGCACATGTTGTGGTATGTGTATGTGTGTGTGCGCACACACACACACACACAAATGTAATAGGAAAAATTTTAAAGAGATGAAAGTAAACAACAATAAGTTTGATATGGTGGTGCTGGCCTTTAATCCCAGCACTTGGGAGACAGAGATCGGTAGATCCCTATCTATGAGTTTGAGGCTTGATCTACATAGTAAGACCCCTGTATCAAAAACAAAAAAAACAGTCAACACTGTTTGAAAGTAAAAAGTAGTACATCAAAAGTAGGTGTGACGGGCTGAAGGGATGGCTCAGCAGTTAAGATCACTGGCTACTCTTCCAGTTCCCAGAGCCCCCATGGCAGCTCATAATCATTCATAACTCCAGTTCCAGGGAATCTAGTGCCTCTGTAGGCACTGCATGTACTGGTGCACATATACAAATGCAGAAAAATTACACACACACATGAAAATAATCTTTAAAGAAACTGAGCTATGAGAACAGAAGTAGCAAAGGCCATCCACCCCATGAACCCAGAAGGGTTGTGATACAGCCACAACGCACAAATAATGACAAACCAACAAAAGATTCCACTGACACTGGTTTAAACTCAGTGGTTCTCAACCTGTGAGTTGTGACCATGTCATATATTGAATATTTTTTACATTAGGATTCATAACAGTAGCAAAATTAGAGTTATAAAGTAGCATTGAAATAATTTTATGGTTGGGAGACACTACAACACGAGAAACTGTACTAAAAGGCCACAGCATTAGGAAGTCTAAAGCCATCCAATGTTTTTCAATAACATTTTACTATACTGATAAAAAGTTTTCTGTGCTTGTACTAGTAGCTGCTTCAGCTACAAAGGACCAGAAACTTAAGTAAGGTTAAGCATAATCTAAGCAATTAATATGGGAAGATAAGAAATCAAATGGACAGGCTTAGATTAAGCATACTGATGATCTGCCTTAAATTTGTTTTTTTGTTTGGTTTTTCAGACATGGTCTCAGCAGGCAATGGTGGCGCATGACTAGGGAAGCAGAAGCAGAGGCAGGAAGATCTCTGTGAGTTTGAGGTCAGCCTGGTCTACAGAGCGAGTTCTAGACAGGCTCCAAAGCTATAGAGAAACCCTGTCTCATAAAAAACAAAAACAAGATTAAAAAAAAAAAAAAAATACCACAGTGAAGTTAAACTGTAAAGCATAAAAATTATTTTATTTAAAATTTTTGTTGTGTGAGTAGTGCATGGCGTATGTATGTATGGTAGTGCAGGATACGTGCCACAGAGTACATGTAGAGGTCAAAGGGCAATTGTTTTCCTGAGGGTTTACCAGCTCAAACTCAAAAAAGTGTTGTACAGAAAGAACTTCATCCACTGATTCCTTCTCACCAACCCCAAATTATTTAGTATTTTAAACAAATACTGACAATTCACTGTTGCCCTTTCTTCCTTCCTCTTTCTTCCCTCCATCCCTCCCTCCCTCCCTCTCTTCTTTCTTTCTTTCTTTTCTTTCACACAGGGTCTTGCTATGGATCCCTAACCTTGTTATTCATTATGTAGCCTAGGCTAGCCTCACACTATTAACAATCTTTGTCATAGATTAGTTGTCAAATACAAAAATATTTACTATTTTAATTTTGTGTCAATATTAAAATTTTAATTTTTGCTTTTCAATATTAAAATGTTAACTTAAATCTTATTTATTTATTTATCTGGTTTTTCAAGACAGGGTTTCTCTGTGAAGCTGTCTTGGAACTAGCTCTTGTAGACCATGCTGGCCTCGAACTCACAGAGATCCGCCTGCTTCTGCCTCCCGAGTGCTGGGATTAAAGGGGTGTGCCACCAATGCCAAGCCCATTAACTAAAATCTTAACTTAATTTTAAGGCATAATTACTTATAAAAGTCAAGCATTTTTTTTCTAAGTTAGAATGGATTACACCAAATTCTATCCTTATAACTAGAACACATTCAAACACCAACTTATCTAACAGCAAACCTGTAACAAGGTGATTTTTTTTTTAATTTTTTATATGTATGGGTGTTTTGCCTGCAGGTATGTCTATTCTGGCCACCAGAGGCCAGAAGAAGGCATCAAATCCCGTGGAACTGGAGTTAACAAATGTCTGTGAGCCACCATGTGGGTGCTAGGAATCAAACCTAGGTCCCTTTGGAAGAGCTGCTGAGGCATCTCTCTAGCCCCCATATAGCGATTTTTAAATTCATACTCTGATTTTGCTTTGTGACAACTTGTAAGTAACAATAACAACCAAAACAATAGTCACTGCTATCTACTAAGAATATGGTCATTTCAAATTCTTAAAGCTAAAGGGAAGTTTTGCTTCTCTTAATGGTCTGTGTGTATTTCTTACAGAGTGATCTAACTACATAGTCCCTATCCTGCTAAGTTTTTGTTTTGTTTTGGGTTGTTTACTGATCTCACCTTACAAGCTAGGCTAACCTTGAACTCACAACAATCTTAATGCCTCAATATCCATAATGCTAAGATTACAGGCACCAACTATGCTCAGATTCACTTTTTAGGGTGGTACAAGAGCTCCCATTATGACACAGAATTTCAGTTGCCATAAGGAGTAATCTAATAGCATATAATATTATATAATTGCCTATTACTGTGAAATTACCTGCAAAAAGATCTTCTCTGTCATCGTCTAGCATGACTTCTACAGGTTTGGAGCCATTGGAGTTTGCACTAAGATCTTCTGCAGGAAGACTGGCTGGTTCAGGAGATGATGGACTTGACTGTGAAAAGAACAATAGTAGACAATGGACTAGAATGTTTCTTTGCTTTTTCACTGTATCTCATAAACTAAAGAAATACAGAATTCCCTTGATTAGGGAGGAAAAGAACACCCACTTAGATTCTTTTCTAAGGTTCAAAATACACTTTAGTTCATCCCCTTTGCTCAACAGCCACTTAACTCAAGTGTCATCCCTTTTAGAAGCACCAATTTATCATATTTGTTATAATTACAAATCCATAGTATCCAGAATACAACCAAATTCCGAACAAGTCCCTTGATTTTAAGAGTCAATGCTTTGGGGGCTAGAGAGATGGCTTAGGGGTTAAGAGCACTGATTGTTTTTCCAGAGGACCCAGGTTCAATTCTTAGCACTCACATGGCAGCTCAATGTAACTCTAAGATCTGACACTCACACAGACACAGGTGCTTGTAAAATATCAATATATATAGAATAAAATGAATAGATTATTTTTTTTTAAAAAAAGTCAGTGCTTTTTTTATGATCATGGTTGTTTTTTCCATCACCTCTGACCTCTAAAAGCATGCTATGGAACACACAGATCTAATACTAGATGAATTATGAATATAGCCATTTCTAAGATTCTATACTTTCAAACTAAAGCTATGCCATCTCTCAAAATACTCTTTTTTTTGAGACAAGGAGTCTCATATGTAGCATAGCCTAGGATAGCCTCGTACTCTCATGCCTCAGCCTCCCATGCACTTGTGTGAAGGTGTGTACTACACTCATCTGGAAAATTAATGACTCTTATCTTTTTTAATTAGGTCCAGTTATGTAACCCAGGCAAATCTAGAAAACACTCCTGCCTCACCCTTTCAAATTCTGGGAATATTAGGACTCTATCAAACCCAGCTGTTTTGCCTACTTAATGATATGCCTATATGAAACTCGTCTGTACTGGTCTGTATAGTAAATCACTCATTGTAATATATTTTCCCAGTTTTATTAACCTAATATAGATAAACCAGCAAAGACATGCCCAGAGATATGGTTCCATGGAGTGACAAGACTAACTGACACAGGTCTCAAGCATTTTGTAAAAAGAAGCAAACAAAATTAGTTGGTTTTTTTTGTTGTTGTTGTTGTTGTTTTGTTGCTTTTTCAAGACAGGGCTTCTCTGTATAGCCCTAAATGTCCTGGGACTTACTATATAGACCAGGGTGGCCTTAAAGTTGGAAGAAATCTACCTGCCTCTGCCTCCCAGGTCTTTGTACACCACCACCACCCAGCTTGCTTGCTTGCTTGCTTGCTTCTTTCCTTTCTTTTTTCAAGACTTTTTCTGTGTAGGCCTGGCTGTCCTGCAATTCACTCAGTAGACCAAGCCAGCATCAAACTCTGAGACTTGCCTGCCTCTGCTCCAGAGCAATGGGATTATCACCCAGAGGTTTGTCTAGGAGGGAGAGTCAGATTTAAACTACAGATATTTCCAGCAGTCTACATTAATAATAGACCTACAATAGAAATTCTTAATTTCATATGGCAATTTTTTTTTCTTCTTTAGTAATAAGTAAACTTTTTATGGGATAAGTATCTTTTTGTTTTTGTGGTGGTACAGACTGAACCTAAAGCCCTGTACTCATACCTGGCAAACACTCTCCTATCAAACCTCACCTATATTCCTCTAATCATCTTTTGATATCATTCATCTTCTGGACATGGTAGTACATGTCTGTAATCTCAGTACTTTGTTGAGGCAGAGGAAGGAGATTAGTAGTTTAAGCCATCTCTGACTACAAAGCAAGTTTGAGGCTAGTCTGAACTACATGAGGTCACATCTTGGAACAGAAACAAGTAAGCTAGAAAGATGGCTCAGTGGTTAAGAGTTTTGACTCACATTCAATTCCCTGTATCCACATGGGCAGCTGGCCTCTGTGGGCACCCACATGCACATGTGCATACAAACACTACAATCAGTCATGTGTGGTGGGGCACTCATACCATCCTAACACTGGGAAAGCTGAGGTAGGATTACTAGTTTCAGAGCAGCCTAGATAGACTACATAGTGAGACAGAAATAGAGTTAAAAAAAAAAAAAAAAAAAAAAAAAAAACCCCAAAGCCTTAATCTTTGTGACTCTGCATTCTGCAGATACCAAGCATGACACCAAAAGCATCAGCATGGAAGTAGAAGCTAGGCATACTGACAAACTTCTGAGACTGTAGCATGGAGTAAGACTAAAGCTATAGGGTCACAAGCTAAAGTTCTCTCTGGGCCACGAGGCAAGACCCTATTTTTATTTATTTACACTGTCATACCTGCAGACAATGCATTATGATAACACACCTCCAATGCTGAGTAGGAAAAAAATAAATATGCACACACATGCACACACAATTATGATTCTACTCATTCAAACTCCAGAACAGGAACTCTAGAGAGATTAATTGCTATACTAAGGTTAGAGGCTCAGAAAATGGAGGGAAAGCACCTGAAGTGTACAAGATATCTTTCTAAAATAATGAAAATATTCTAAAACTGACTATGGTAATAGATACATATATTTCACTATCCTAAAAACCACTGAAATGTACATACTAATGGGTGAACAATAAAACACAGAAGCTGTACCTTCACAATGCTATTCAGACAAAAAGGTATAGGGAAGCATGGTGGCTCATGCTTGCAATACCAGAACTTGGGAGGCGATGGCAGGAAAACCAATGAAAGCCTATGCCCAGCCTGGGCTATGTGAGACCCAGAAGGAAGGAAGGAAGGAGGGAGGGAGGGAGGGAGGGAAGGAGACAAGACAGACTCAGTGGACAGGATGCTTGCTGTCAATCCTGATGACCTAAATTTGATCCTTAGAACCCACTTAATAGAGACAACCAACTCCCATAAGACACACACACACACACACACACACACACACACACACACACACACACCACAGATTGTAAACAAAAATAAAAACAAGACTTCTAGGTGAGACAGAGGATTAGAAGCCCCATTAGTGTGATAGTAAAAGAAAAACAGAGCACCACATAATAATGTCTACTCCTTCAAGATACAATTGTTATAAAATAATTTCTTAAGCCGGGTACAAAAAAGAAGCAGGTAGAAATGACTGTGACCAGTATCCAACTGACCCATACAATTCTCAAAGTCTGTGGTAAACACACACAAATACAAATTTTGTTAAAGCTTAAAAATCAAGGCTGTAGAAAGATGACTTGATGGTTAAGAGCACTGGCTGCTCTTGCAGAGAACCTGGGCTCAGTTCCCTGCATCCACATCATCAAGTAGCTTACAACTACCTGTAGCTCCACTTCCAAGAAATCCAATGATCTCTTCCAGTCTCTGTGGACACAAAGCTTGGATGAGGTGGAAAACACCCATACACATTAAAATAAATAAATTAAATAAAGAACAACAAAGCAGGATCCATCTATTTGCTACCTCCAAGAAATGTGCTTCACCATCAGACAAATAAAATATTAAAGTAAAAGAATTGGAAAACCATTCCAAGGAAAGAAAAGCAGGAAATACGTGTTAATCTGTTAACATATGACAAAACAGATGTCAATCCAGAAGATAAAGTCACTTCATACTGACAAGGGAGCAATCCACCAGGATCAAACATATGCACAGAACATGGGTGCATACAATTCATACAACAAATACCACTAGATATAAGACCAAATTAACCTCAACACAGTAGTAGTGACCTTAACACCCTAGTCTCACCAATAAGACAGGTCATCCCACCAAAACAAACAAATAAACAACAAACAAACGAAATAAAGAACCAATTCCATGCAGTTGTTCACTTACCTCTCTCTACGTTTGTATTGTTGCATATGCAGCTGCATACACACACACACACACACACACACACACACACACACACACACACACTTACTTTAAAAAATAAAAATAAAGCCTGGGGGGGGGTGGTAGTGCATACTTTTAAGTATATCTCTGTGAGTTTGAGGCCAGCCTGGTCTACAGAGCAAGTGCCAGGACAGCCAGGGCTGTTACACAGAGAAACCCTGTCATGGGGGGAAAAAATATACATGCTTTTCAGTAGTAACCCATGGAACTTTCTCTTGAATAGATCCTATTAGAACACAAATTGGGAAAACTAGAATAGCTTTTTGTTGTTTCCAACCTGGGCCACAATGTAATGAAGCAGAAATCAATAGCAAGAGAAAGTACAGAAAATACATAAACTCATGGGAATTAAACAACACCCAACTGAATGATAAATGGGTCATTGAAGAAATAAACATGGAAATTTAATAATTCTAAGAACTGGATGAAAATGTAAAGAACATGTTAAATTATGGGATGTAATGAAAGCAGTCCTAAGAGCAAAGTTCCTAACAACCAGAGCCTATACAATAAAAAAAAAAAAAAAGAGAGAGAGAGAGGATTCTCACATACCCTAAATACCCTGGAAAAACAAGAACAAGGCAAATCCCAAAACAGATTGGAAAATAAATAAATCCAAGAAATAAATAACAGGAAATTTTGAAGATTAAAAAAAAATCAATGAAGAGTTGATTCTTTGAAATGATAGCCAAGATTAACATTTAGCCAACTAAAAGAACAAGAGAGATTAATAAAATTAGAGATGAAAAGGTAGAAATTACAACAGAAACTAATGAAAGTCAAAATTGGTGGTGCATGCCTTTAACCCTAGCACTCAGAAAGCAGGCAGACTAAGTTTGAGGCCAGCCTGGTCTCAACAGAGCAATTTCCAGGACAGCCAAGGCTACATATGGAAACCCTGTTTTGAAAAAAATTAATAAAAAAGAAAGTCAGAAAATCTGGGCTGATGAGACGACTCAACAGGTAAAGGGGTTCTCAGGCAAGCCCCAAAACCCATTTCCCAGGACCTACATAATTTGTCACCGTGTATGTAGCATACATCCCAACCCCAAATACAACGGAAAAGGATTAGCCATAAAAATCATAAGGATATACATTAAGAGCCACAGCTCAGCAGATAAGAGCATTTTCTGCCCTTCCAGAGGACCCAGGTTCCATTCCAGAATCCATTATCAGGTGGCACATAAGACCTGTAACTCTAGATCCAAGAGATCTCATGTTCTTTCCTGGCCTCCACATGAACCCACATACATGGAGTTCACTCATCCACACAGATACACATAAAAACAATAAAAATAAATACTTTTTAAATTTAAAATATTTATATTCCAGTCTGGCGGTAGTGACACTTGCCTTTAATCCCAGCACTTGGGAGGCAGAGGCAGAGACAGGCAGATCTCTGTGAGTTCAAGGCCAGCCTGGTCTAAAAGAGCTAGTTCCAGGACAGCTAGGATACACAGAGGAACCCTGTCTTGAAAACCCAAGGGAACACAAAACAAAACTTATATTCCACTAAAATTGAAAATCAGGAGGAATTTATTTCTAGATGCCTATGACCTGATTGTAAAACTAAGAAGAGATAAATAACATAACCAGGTCTGTAACAAGCAAGATTTAGACAGCAACAAAAAAAGAAAAAAAAAAAATCTTCCAGCTAAAAGAAATCAGCCCCAGATGTATTCACTACAGAATTCTACCAACCTTTTAAGAAGAATCAACAACAATTATTCACAAAGTAGTCCATAAAATAGAGAAGGAAAGAATGCTTCCATACACTTCTTATGACACTGGTGTTATGTTAGTGGTATAACCAGACAAAAACACAACAACAAATTATAGACAAGTCTCCCTGATGAACACAGAAACAAAAATTCTCAGTAAAATAATTGCAAACCAAATTCAAAATCACACTGAAAAGGTAATTTGAGGATTGGAGAGATGGCTCAGACAGAGGCTATGAGCATTTGTTGTTCTTGCAGAGGAACCTAGGTTCCACCAGAACCCACAACTACCTGTAACTACAGTTACTCCAGATGCCTTCTTATGACCTCTGAACATATGACCCACACTCAGTACACATACATGAATGCAGCCACCCCCTCAAAAAAAAAACTCTAAAACCCTCATATACAAAAAGTAAATAAGATCAAGTTAGTTTCATTTCAGACAAGCAGGGATGGTTCAATATATAAATTAGTAAATGCTGTGTATAGCATGAATGGATTCAAGGAAAGAAATCGCATGATTAACTCAATAGATGTAGAAAAGGTTTTTGACAAAATCATCCATGATAAAAGAGATTAATAATGGAAGGAATATATCTCAACATAATAAAAGTTACATACAATGCGCCTATAGCCAACATCATGATAAATGGAGGTAAACTCAAATAATTTGCACTAATATCAGAAACAACAAGGATATTCACTAACATTCCTGCTAGAGCAGTAAGTCAAGAGAATGAAATAAAATGAATACAAATAGGAATGAAGTCAAATTATCTTTATTTGCAGGTGATAAGCTTTTATGTAATAGACCCTATCTAAAGAATCCACCAGAAAATTTCTGGCTCTGACAAATACTTCTAGTAATGTGCCAGGATAAACTGATGACAAAAATCAGTGGTTTTCCTATTTATTAATAACAAACATGCTAAGCAAGAAATCAGAAAAACAGTCCCATCAAAAATCTCTAAAAATTAGTAAGTAAATGTAAACATATCTTAGAATAAACCTAGCCAAGAAAGTAAAGGACCTCTACAAAAAAAAAAAAAAAAAAAAAAAAAAAAAAAAAAAAAAAAAAACAAATTTGAAGACATTAAGAAATGAGATGGCTTACCTCAAATTTCAACAGAAGTACTATTATGATCTATCTTTCAAAAGGCAACGTCAGATACAATGCAACCCCTAATAAAACCCCAGTAACATTCTTCACAGAAATATAAAGAACAAAGAGGTTCAAATGGAAGCATCACAGACTGGAAAGCAAGAAAAGAGCAATGTTGCAATCATACCTGATTTCAAGTTATGCTACAAAACATGGTAAGAGCACAAAACAAGCATGTAGACAGATGGAACAGAATAGAGGGCCCATGAAACTACAGCCTCCTGATTAATATTTTTTTTAATTTACATTTATTGAGCCGCCAATATGGAGGTCAAGGGACAATGTGTAGGGAGTTGGTTCCCTCCTTGGTTCCTGCCTTGGGGTCACCAGGCTTGATGGCAAGTATCTTTACACACCATCTCACCAGCTCCTAGCCACCAGACTTTCAACTAAGATGTCTAAACTACATACCACTGAAGACAACCTTTTCAACATGTGAGACTGGGAAAATTGGCTATCTACACATGAAAGAACAAAAGTGAATCTGTTACTCATCTAGAACAAAAACTGACTCTCAATGCATTAAAGACCCAATACAAGACTGAAGCGCTGAGACTATTAGAGGAAAAACACGGGAAGTACCAGCACAAGGATTTTCTGGAAAGGACACCACTAACTCAGGAAACAATGCTAACTTTACAAATGGGATTTCAGAAAATTTAAAACCTTCTGCACAACAAAGGAAGCAACTGAGTGAAGACACAGCCTACAGAATCAGAAAAAAAAAATCTTTATACACCAGACAGAATATACAGAACACATACACACACAAAAAAAATCAAACATCTCAGTCAATAAATGGGTTGATAGGCCAGGCCTGGTGGTGGCACACCTTTAATCCCAGGACTCTGGAGGCAAAGGCAAGAGGTTCTCTATGAATTCGAGGCCAGTGTGGTCTACATATTGAATCCCTGATCTATACATTGAGTTTTGAGACAGTGAAAGCCTGTCTCAAAGCAAACAGACAAACGATAGGCTTCTAAATAAACTGTATCTACAATTCGAAGACACTGATCTGGGGCTGGGAATGTTGCTCAACATGTTCAACCTAAGTACAGGGAAAATGCCACTCTACAGCCAGGAGTGGTGGTACATGTTTGTAATGTTAGCACTCAGGCTCCGCCAAGAGGAGTTCCAAGCCAGCCTAGGCTACAAAGGGAGATCTGGTTTCAAAAGAAAAAAAGCATTTGTTAGACATATAGAATTCCAGTCAGGTGCAGGCATTTGTGCATGAATACTGTGGATTCTTTTGCTCTCAAAGTGTAGGAAGCACTATGTAAAAGAGAAGCAAAAGTAATGACACAGGATCCCTCATAATCAGTGCCCAAACATTTTGAAGAGGGGGAAAATGAACTTTGTATGCTAACCTGAAAAATTTTAAAACATATCTAGAAATCTCAGTCACACCATTTTCTTAAAAATCCATGAGATTTTAACCAAATATCAACTTTACTTACAACTTTCAGTGTATTAAGCAAAGTAAGTATATTTATAAAACTTTGCAGACTTTCTTTAAAAAAAATGGTCAAACATTATATTCAGAGATGCAGCCTACAGTTTTTATGTTTTGTTTTTGTTTGTTTTTTTTTTTTTAACTCGGAAAGACAATGCAGGTTTTAGGTCTCTGCAGACATGTTCACATATTAAGCTATATAAAACATATCAAAGTATACAAAGATACAAACTCTCCCTACCTAGAAAAATATATTCTGCAAAGTAATTTTAACTAATTTTAGGAGATAGTGGTTTTGACAATTTAACCAGTATTTGCTGCATTAAGCTACAAATACTCAGGATTTGGTTGAAGGCACCATCCAAGGAATTTAAAATCTGTGGGGAGGTGGGGTTTGGCTTCACCACTACAGATAAAATTAGTAGAATTCAGTCAGTGGTGAGTGTTTCCTCAAGTTTTCAGTTTCAGGTCAATGGAATTCAGATAAGGGTGTTTTACAGTTAGTTCCAGTTGATTTGGTGCAGAACTTAACAGGGGAAACAAAGCTTACACTAGAGAACTTTATAAGAAAGGAGAGAGGAGGTGAGATGCTCAGCTGGTAAAGCTGCTGACAAGGGGAGATGAAGAGAACCAACTCCCAAAAGTTGTCCTTTGATTTTCTTGAGCAAGTGCCCGCACTCACACACACAAGTACACAATAACTGCATGTAGTTTAAAAACAACAACTACATCTGAGGTAAACAATCTTCCGAGAAAAGGGCTTACAGACTTAAAATTAGGATTTCCGCTGTATGCACTCTCATCCAATGTAAAGCAATTCAAATGTGACTAGAAAAAGGCAGGCCAACACTGTTCAACTCATATATATGTGTTTCCTTTGACAAAAACAGGAACACTCAGCTACAGAGATCGCTGACCATGCGAAAAAAGAGGAAAAAGGAGTGGAGATCTGTTTCTGTTTCTCTCCTGAGTAACTAAAAACGAAAAAGAGAAAGTTTCTTGAATTATAGCATCCTTTGATTTTGTATTTTCCAAACAATATACCCCCCTAAAAAGTCTAAAACCCAAGCGGTGGCTCCCATCAGCTAATCTCAGCACTTGGAAAGAGGAGAGGCAGGAAGATCACAGGTTCAATGCCATCCTCGGCTACACAGAGTTCGAGTCCAGCCTGGGCTGCAAGAGATCTCGCCTTAAGAAACATCTACTAACTCAAATGCATTTACCTATTTTTTTTTTTTTTTTAAGGAGGTCCCTGTCTCCAAGAGAACTAACAGTCCATGAAGGACAGACACTACAGTGAAAAGCGCACCCAGACCTCCCCGGGGACCCTCGGCCACTGAGCGTCCACTTCATGACTTCAGGGCTCTCCCCTTGCAGGGCACACCCTCCGGTGGGCAGAGTAACAGGCCCGTCTCCCCGGGGGATGCGGAGGTGCTGGGGAAGCCGGGACAAGCCTCCCTCCTTCCTGGAGGAAGAGGCGCGAATGACACGGAAGGCCCGAGAGCTTGCGAGCCACACGGCTGGGTCCCGTCCCTGGGTCCCGGCCCCCGGAGGACGGAGTCGCACCCCAGGCCCGCAGGCTGCCGTCCCGCCGGCTGGCCGCCCAGGCCAACCCCGGCCCCCCTGACAGGCACCTGAGGTGCGGCCGGCGTCACAGGTGTCACCGGACCTGGCCTGGCGAACCCGGGAGTGGGGAGGGACAAGTCGCGGCAGGGAAAGGCGGCGTGGCGCGCGACGCCGACGTCGACGCGGCCTGCACGGCGGGGCCGTCTCACCTCAAGGGTGGAGACAGTGCTGGTGAACAGGTCCTCCCCGTCCTCCAGCTCCTCAAAGTCGGTGGGCTTCACGTCCCCCAGCGGAGGAGGCTCCCTCTCAGCCGCCATCTTCGCCGGCCTGGACGACTGCAAGAGCCGGGCCTCGCGGACCTGTCACGTGAGCACGCAAGGCGGGGCCTGCGCGCCGACCCGCTGGCTGGCCCGCCTCCGGGCCCGCCCCTTGGGCCCGCCCCCTCGAAGCTCCGCCCCCGACTGGAGCAGTGCGAGCCCCAGAGCTCTGATCCGGCCTCGCCCTCCTGCTACCACATTTGGGTCTTGGCATCCTTACTTAGTTACTTCCTTCCTGCTTGCTGACCAGACTTAAAAATCTTACACTTGTTGCTACAGGACTAGGAAGTAGAAGAGCTTAGACACCGGCCTTCGAGCACGGCTTATACACAGATTCAGGGAAAGAATGATTATTGGTGGATAAACAAGCTCAAGTGTGGCCAGAGTCGTCCATAAGAAACTTCTGACACCATGAAGTGTTCTCTTCCTGTACTGTTTGCACGAGATTACTGGGCGCTTGAAATGTGGCTAGTGTGAGAAACTGAGCGTTTTTAAAATTTCATTTTATTTACGGCCAGTAGCTAGCTAGCTACCTGTTAGTACATCCCTACATAATCAAAAGGTCCTAGGGTGGGCATGTAGCCTCATTAGCAGAGTGCTTGCCTAGCCTGAACAAAGCCCTGTGCGGTCACTAGCACCACACAGTATAAAGCTGAGTATAATTCCAGCAGTTGGGAGGTTGAAGCAGGAGGATCAGAAGTTTAAGGAGTTCAAGGCCAGCCTGGACTACAGTAGCTCCTGTCTCACAAAATACAGACATAATGTAAAAATTGGACTCTGAGTGAGTGATTGGTACATTGCTGCAATTTCATTGACTATACAATATTTTATTTCAGCGTTCGGGGAAGGTTTGCCTTTTTCTCCCCTTTGGATTATAAGCTATGTCAATGTGAAGCCCGGATGGCCCTCAATTGCATGCTATGTGTCAATATGCCAAGAAAGCCACGCAATATCTTCCCCCACCCCCACTTTTTTTCCCTTCTCCATACAGGGTCTCTCTATGTAGCTCTGGCTGGCCTGGAACTATCTATGTTGACCAGGTTGGATTCAAACCCACAGGGATCTCCCTCCCTGCCTTTACCTCTGAGTGTTGTGATTAAAGATGCATGCCACTGTGCCTAACCACCACATTTTTAAACAAAATCAGAAAGACTGAAGTTTGAGGGGAGGTTATCTGTGTAGCATGCTTAAGAACTCCAGCAGCAGGGCTTGCTCTGTCTGGCTCATGCCCTGTGGTGGTTTAAATGAAAATGTCCCCCATAGACTCATAAGAAGTGGCACCATGAAGAGAGTCATGGAAGTCACTCCAACTCCTGAAAAATCAAACCAAGAAAATCCTTGTTCTTTCCCTTCTTGCCCCCTGCCTCTTCCATCCAAAAATGCCCAGAAACAAAACCCTTACGTTATGTCTCTGTCATTTTTTTCCTATTGCCCAAATGTTCCCATTTTCCTGCTCAGAATTCTTCAGGCATTTGCCACTATGATCATGGCTCATGGCTCTATGCCTCGGTATGACGCCTGCATAGCCACACAGGACCCACATTCAGAATGACTTGAACTAAGTTTGACTCTGCTGTCACCATCTCAATTGTCTTAATAATTTCAAACAGCGAGTCTCAAATTTTCATTGTACAGCAGATCTTGCAAATAGCAGAGCTTTCCCAACTCCATTCTGCCAATTATGAAAAATACTAGCGGACAACAGGGAGCTGGGGCAACTCTTCCCCATGGCTGTGGACGCTGGCTTCATTCTTCTCCACTAATTTCCCTAGAGAACTGATCGGGTGGCTTTGGTTTCCTTAACCCACAGCTCTCGTCTCTCTCCTTCTGGGAACAAGAGGGGTGAATGTTGTAGACACATGTACGTTATTGTTTTATCCTGTGGGCATTAATGTGCTAATGATCTCTGTATCTCTGTATGTTTATCTTCACAGAGAAGGAATCCTCTTTTTTTTTTTTTTTTTTCAATTTTTTGAGGCAGAGTCTCACTGTGTAACTTTGGCTGGCCTGGAACTCAGTCTCTGTAGATAGGTGAGGTTAGCTTAGAAATCCATCTGCTTCAACCTTCCAAGTCCTGGGATTAAAGGCATGCCCCTACCATGCCCAGCCTGAGAATTTGTTTTGGGCTGGGTTCTGTTGTTGTTGTTGTTATTTTTAAGATATTTCTTTTCCTTTTAAAATTATTTTATTTCAGGTGTGTGGATGTTTTGCCTGTATGAATGTCTGTGCATTATGTATGCCCACAGAGAACCAGAAGGTGTTGGCCACTCTCGAACTGGAGTTACAGACAGTTGTGAGCTGCCATATGAGTGCTGGGACTTGAACCTGGATCCTCTGGAAGAGTAGCCAATGCATTACAGCAAACAAGAATAAATAGAACTCAAACCTAAGCATATAAGTGCATACCTTTAATCCTAGCATTCAAGAAGCAAAGGCAGGTGGCTCTCTTGAGTTTGAGGCCAGCCTGGTCTACAAAGCCAGTTCCAGGACAGCTGGGACTATACAGACAAACTCTGTCTAAAGCAATCAAAGAAAAAAGAGAACTTTTCCTCTTCTTTCATAGTCAGGAATGACCATATAATAAAGTTCTGGCAAGCCTGTTTCCTGCACACAGAGTTTTGTTAAATAAAAATTCCAGGAAAACATTGCCTTGGATTGAACTTTATACTAGATTGGAACAGACCAGGGTAGAAGTTAGGATGGGAATAGTGTTAGAGCGTTTGCCTAGCATGTGCAAGGCCCTGGATTTGGCTGTAACTATGAGTCCTATCATGACATGTGTTACCAGGTAAATTGACTTCCTTTAGGGTTATAAGTCTCATTAATAAAAAGATTGAAGAACAGACACAGACAAAAAAAAAAAAAAAAAAAAAAAAAAAAAGCCCCAGGACAACTTTAGAGTATTAAAAACAACAATCAAAACAAAACAAAAAACCTTCAAAGCAGGCAAGCTGTAACTTTTAGCAGCTGCCTGGAGAAGAGAGACAGAGTTAAGCACAGAGGTTCATGGAGTAAGTAGCCACATGGCTTCAGAGAAATAGTGGAAAAGCTCAAAGTACCAGAGAAAGCATATTGGCCTCTGACCAGCATCAAAATGAAAAAGAAAGAAAAGAAGAAAATGTGAAATGTATGCCATTTTCATGGGGCCATCTTAAAACATCCTGGTGCTGGCCCTGTAGTAACTGCACAGAAGGTTGGAATTCTGTGAAAGGAAAATACAGTGTCTCCCTAAAGGAATGATTGTCCCCCCCCCCATTTCCTTATTGAGTATTAGAAAAATCTGCTTTCCAGAAGAATGATCTTTTAGCCAAGTGACTGATAGACCCAACTGGGTAACACTTGTGTTTTAGGAATCCGGAAATATTAGATCTCCACCCAGGCCAGCAGTAGATTCCATTCCCCCAACTTAGCCCTGATCATAGCAACAGCAACATTATCTCCAGTATAACAAACAAATCAAGCACAATCAAAAGTAGAGTCATTCACATCAACTTGCCCTACACTAAAACCAAACTGTTTAATCAGGTGTCCAAAGGATAAGTAAGATAATAGCTCTCTGCCTCAATGCTCACACACAAGAAAAAGGGTAAACTGAAATAAGTAACATTAACCAATCCATGAGTTTTCTATTGTTCTGTCAACACCAAGTTTGAGATGATTTGCTTTGGGTTCTTCTAATAGGAATTAGGAATAAAATAACTGTTATAGCTAGCTAGTGAGTCAGGGTTATACGCCCTAGGAAAGCAAAAATATCTACATATCCTGGCAACTTCTAAGAACACTGAAGTTATACAATGAAATCTGCACAAGCAGGAAACTCTGGAGCTAAAATCCACAAAGGCCTTGACTCAGCAAGATGTCAGCTAACCACCAGCATCCTTCTTCCCACTTCCTGGCTCTTCTTCCCACCAACAAACTTTTTTTGTTAGGGCATTTTCTTTGGCCGTTTTTTTTCTGCGTTTGCTTTCTTCCACCTGGTTCTCAACCAATCAGAATACTCACTCCACCACCACCATGCATTCAAAATGGCTGCTAGGGCTCATCCACACTCCTTGCTTGATCAAACCAAAATATAAAAGAGCCAGTGGTCCAAAATGCCACTCTTTTCCAGGCTCTGCCTGGCTGCAAGAGTTTTCTTTACTTTTCCACGCTTCAATTACTTCCTCTCCTATTATGGTTATTCTTCAAGATTGTTAGACAATGAACTTAGATCCAATGCAGGAAACCAGGAGCCAATCTACTTTTCCTTCCCTGCCACCCTTCCCTCTCTCCGTTCCTCCCTCCCTCCCTCCCTCCCTCCCTCCCTCCCTCCCTCCCTCCCTCCCTCCCTCCCACCTTCCCTCTAGTGTTTTTAGGAGTAACTCCACTATCCTTTAGCGCCTGTGATCTTCCTGCTTCTACCTCCTTTCTTGTCTGATTTCTCCTTTCCTTCTCCTCCACTTTTCCTTCTTTTCTGTTTTGTTTTTGTGTGTCTTCCTACCCGCCCCCTTAATTTGAGGGGGATCTGGAACTGACAGTTCTCTTGCTTCAGCCTCCTGAGTGCTGGATTAAACATGTCCCTGGCTTATTTCTTTTTCATTTAGCCCTTTTTCTGTCTGTCATCACAAAGCCAATTTTGGCTCAGATTGCTTGTGTAGATTTTGGGAGGCATCTCTAAATTTAGAGGAGATGGGTTTAGGAGAATAGTGAAGCTACTGCTTCATCCTACCTTGAGGCTGCTATATGTTAGTAATCTAGCTGATTAGGGAAGGTTCAAGATAGGCTATAAGGCATGGCTGTTTCCCTTTTCAATTTGGTATTTTGTTTGTGTTGTTTGTTGTTTGTTACATTTGGATTTCTTCTATAGTCCAGTAGGACTCAAATTGACTATATGTGGTTAAGGTAATCTTGAATTTCTCATCCCCCTGCTTCCATCTTTTAATGCTCAGGTTATATAGTTCTGGGGCTAGAGTCTTGGACCTCTAACATGCTAGGCAACTACTACCAACCAAGCTACACCCCAACCTTTGGGGTTATTTTTTTGAGATATGGTCTTACTGTGTAGCCTTTGCTGGCCTGGAACTTGTTTGTAAAACACCATCTTAAAAATGCTAGTTGGCTTTATTTTCATTTCCAAAATCAGGCAACATGCCATTCCATAAGACAGTTTTAGATTGAGCAGAAGTTGATTTTATGACAGAAAACAAATAAGCCAAGTATGATGGCACATGACCTTTCCCTTTCTCGTAAACAAGATAAAACCCTTGTTTGCAGTAAAAACGTCTTCACTGAAGCTAAGCCCTTGAGACCTAGGGCTTTATTTTATCTACTGGATCCTACGCAGTGCATTGGAATCCCACCCCAATGATCTCATTTAGCAATTTTTCAGGTATAGCTTCAGAAGCCACAATGCATATAGCTACTGTATATAGCAACATTTTCTTAGAACTCTCAGTTTGAGAAGCCCACACCCACATTCTTGAATGTGCCTTACTTTCTTCCTGATTGCCTTTCTATTAACTGTTGTGCCTAAGAACTATGGGCTACAGAGTGGGACCTTGTATACATACATACATACATACATACATACATACATACATACGTATATTAAAGGAATTCCTTTATATATCATTATATATTATATGTGTGTTATAATATGTAACATATATTAAATGAAATATATATATATATATGGGATATATATTCCTTTAATAAACTCCAATTCTGCTTCAAACTGGCTCATCCTAAAATCATTTTATGTGGGGCAAAGCCAAGATATAACTTTACTTGAATCAAAGTCCCCCAAAAGATGAAAGGAACTCCTCAGGCTATGGGTGACAGCATAGGACTGTGACACTGTCCGTACCAGCTCCATCTCCCAAGTGCTGGGCTGAGGTTGTACCTTGTGGGTAGTTTGAAGGAGAATGGCCATCTTGTGCTCCTATATTTGAACGTTTGGTCCCCCAGTTGATGAAACTGTGTGGAAAGAATTAGGTGTGGCCTTGTTAGAGCCAATGTGTCACTGGGGGTGAGCTTTGAGGTTTCAAAAGCCCTTGTTATTCCCAGGTAGCTCCCTCCACCTGGTCTCATCATTGTTGTCTCAGCATGCAAGCTCTTGGTTACTGATTCGATGCCAGGCCTACCTGTCTGCTGCCATGCTCCCTGCTGTGATGGTTATGGACTCACCTTCTGAAACTGTTAGTGCCAATAAACTCTTTCTTCTATAAGTTGCCTTGGTCATGGTGTCTTATTACAATAGAAAGGGAACAAAGATATGCCTCTTACATGACCCTGCATTACACCTTCTTACATCCTGCTCTCCCATTAGTTTCATATTACTTTCCTGACGTGACATCTTTCCATCTGTTCCCAAACCACTCTATGGCATTTTGCAGAATAGATCATGGGTATGCCTGAATTGCAGCCCAAATACTCATTAAGAAATAGTCAGTTCTGTGAAGAATAACCTGTGTGGGAAGCAGTAGGGGAAGAAACCAGAGACACGACTATCTTAGGGTTTTATTGCTGTGAGGAGACACCACCACCACCACTGCAACTCATATAAAGGGAAACATTTAACTGGGGCTGGTTTACATTTCAAAGGTCTAGTCCACTGTCATCGTGGAAGGAAGTATGATGCCCCACAGGCATATATGGCATTGAAGAGGGACCTGAGAAAGTTCTACATCTATGTTGTCAGACATCGAGAAGAAAGAGTGAGCCACTGGGCCTGGCTTGAGCTTTTGATACTTTAAAACCCATCCCCAGGGACATACTTCCTCCAACACCACACCTCCTAATCCCTGTCATGTAGAACCACTCCCTAATTCAAATATATGCCATTCCTATTCAAACTGTCACCATGAAATGCTATCTGACTGGAAGAAGCCTGAGAATTTCAGAGACCTCTCTGCAAGGAAGCTGGGATCCCTGGATGCTACAGAAATATGTTTTGGGATGAACCAATATGATGTAGAGTTGAAGTTTATTAAAAGGAGATTTTTAACATTGACTAAAGCACAGGGTGAATAGAAAGACAATGCTCAGGAAAAGGATAGTACACATTTATGTATGACTATGGGCTTCTTAAGAAAGAGACAAGTGTAAATGTCTTTGCAGAAGCCATGTATATAATTTCAGGGGCTTGTGAAATTACATTGCAAAAGACAGGATCATAGTGTGGCTCCAGAGATGTTCCTTCACATCCTCAAACAGCACTACAAACTGGGGACCAGGTATTCAAATACATAAGCCTATGAGGGATATTTCTCATTCAAACCATCATTCCTAGCTTGGCTTTGACAGTTCAGTATGTAGTAGAGGATGACTTTGAACTCCTAACCTTCCTGTCTGTATCTGCTAAGTACTGGTGTTGTACATTCACCCTAAGCTTTTCATTTTTCTTTGTATTATTATTTCTCCGTGTCTCCTCTGTCTGTCTGTCTGTTTCTGTGTATATGTGCACACATGTGAGGGTGGGTATGTGTGGAGGTAAGTCATAAGACACTTTGAGGGATCTGACCCTCTCCTTCCACTTTGCTGAGGCAGAGACTCTGATTGTTTCTGCCCTTCTGCACACTCCAGGCTAGCTGACCTGCAATCTTGCAGGGGATTCTCCTGCCTCTGACTGCCATCTCAAAGTGTAGGAATGCTGGGATTATAGATTAGTGCTACCACATCCAGCTTTTTCACCTGGGTTCTGTGGGGATAGAACTCAAGTGGTTAGGCTTGTAGTGATCCTGTCAACTTTAAAGTTTTCATTTTGGAAAACATTCACCTCATTTGTTAGGTTTACTCCTGAATAAGCTTCCCCCCCCTTTCCAAATCTGAAGGAATCAAGTGAGCAACACAGAGATTCTTGCATATCTGTGTTTGCTGTGGCACTATTCACAATATCCAAAGACAGGAAACCAATCTTGCTGTCCACCAGCATGAATAGATAAACAAAATGTACACAATAGAATTCTATTCAGCTGTAAAGAAGAGTGAAGTTATGTTATTTGAGGGAGAAAATAATGGAACTGGAGATCTTTATGTTAAGCTAAACAAGGCTCTGAAGAATAAATAACATGTTTCTTTTCTTCTACAGAATCTAGATTGAAAGGTGTGTGTGTGTGTGTGTGTGTGTGTGTGTGTGTGTGTAAGGAAAATGGGGGCTATGTGGGGAAAGGAAGATGTTTTAAAGGAATGAGAGAAACAAGGGAGGATAAAGGGGAGGAGACAAATAAATGTTGCATATTTTCTTTCAGAATCTAGACTTAGAATATATATGGATATGATTTGAAAGTTGAATGGGGGCTGTTTGGGTGGAGAGAGCAGACCATTGTGGAGGGGGGAGAAAAAGCAGGTAAATATGGGCAAAGTAAGTGATGTATGTATAGAAAAATCATAACAAAATCTACGATTTTTAGCCTTTTTAAAAAATTACATTCATGCTTGTTTGTTTTATTGTATGACTTAGTGTTTGTGTGTAGGTGCATAGAGGTCAAAGGACCATCTTTAAGAGTCAGTTCTTTCCTTCCATGTCTCAGGTCCCAGGGACTGAACTCGGGTCTTCGGGTCCTCGGGTTTGGCAGCATGTGTTATATAGACTGATTGTAGATAGACATTTTTTTCCTCCTTGGTTGGTGGTTTTCATCCCACCAGTAGCTCCCAAATAAACACATTAAGGCTTATATTAATTACAAATACTCAGCCAGTAGCTCAGGCTTGTTACTAATTCTTACTTTTAAATTAACCCGTATTTCTTATCTATGCTTTGCCACATGGGTTGGTACCTTTCTCAGTACAAGATGCCCATCTTGCTTCTCTCTGTGTCTGCTGGACACTCTCTGACTCTGCCCTTTTTCCCATCATTCTCAGTTTGGCTATCACACCTAACTTTATCCTGTTCAGCTATTGGCCAGTCTGCTTCTTTATTAAACCAATCAGTGACACTTATTCACATAGTGTAAAGGAATATTTCACAACTATGTTTATTTATTTATTTATTTTTACATTTACTTAATCATTTTGTTGTGGGGTGGGGCATATGCATGCCATGGTGCTTGTGTATCGATCAGAGAAAGGGAGATTCCCTCTTTCTACCTTGATCCCCAGGGACCAGACTCCAGTCCTTAGGCTGGGATGTAAGTGCCTATACCTGCTGAGCCATCTAGCTTTCACCTTTCCCCATTTTCTAAAAACCAAATTGCATGTAATTAAAGCTTGGTACAGAGTAAATGTTCGGTGAACTCGTAATGTAGATTACCGAGTTTTTTTTAAAAAAAAAAAAAAAAAAAAACAAAAACAAAAAAACCCAAAAAACTGTTTTCAATAAAACCCAAGTTTGCTCTAGAAAAAAAAGGAAAGAAAGGAAAGAACAAATGTCTGAAGGATAAATTTAGAAAGTTAAATTTCAAATTTACAAACAAAGACATGAGATACATCAGAACAAAGAAGGCTTACATGGCAGACATAAAAGCCACAACCAGGGAATCTATTCAACTAAATGAGGTCAGTGACTATAAAGTTATATCACAGGTAAAGATTAAATTGTCTAGAGTTGCTGGGCAGTGGTGGTGCACACCTTTACTCCCAGCACTCAGGAGGCAGAGCAGGTGGATCTCTAAGAGTTCGAGGCCAGCCTGGTTTACAGAGTGAGTTCCAGGACAGACTCCAAAATTACACAGAGAAACTCTGTCTTGAAAAACGAAAAATAAAATAAAATAAAAAATGTCTACAGTTATGTAAAGTTCAGTCTACTCACGATCATGTTTAAAGAATAAAGGAAGGTTCCCAGCAGAATGAAGAAAGTCTACAAAAATAAATTTTGCTCATCTAGTTTTCCTAAAATATCATGAATTTTTCCTGTGGGTAACACTTGTGCTACCTGCTTTATTGTTATGACTTTTAAAGAATAATCATGTAGTCATATTGTTAAGGGGTCTGAAGTGATACAAAAATCTCGCTATGTAGCGCTGGCTAGCCTAGAACTTCTGCTGGCTTTCAATTTCCAGCAATCTTCCTGCCTCTGCTTCTTGGGTGCTGGATTTACCTGATTTAGAGTGTTACTTTCAAAGGTTAGCTCAGTTAGCAAAATACTTGTCAAGAATCCAATGTTTTACTCCTCCCAACCCCCTGAGACAGGGTTTCTCTGTGTAGTTCTGTCTATCCTGGTCTCAAACTCATAGAGATTCACCTGCCTCTACTTCCTGAGTGCTGGGATTAAAGGCATTTACAAGCACATTTTTTTATTTACTTATTTTTGGTTTTTCTAAAACCTTTATTTTATATTTTTGGTTGTGAGCTTAGTCTTTAATGGCTGAGCCAACTCTCTAGCCCTAAACATTTATTTATGTATTTGTGTGAGGGTGGGGATGTGGCAAGGATGGCCTTGAATTTAGAATTTTTCAGCCCACAATTTGAAATGACAGGAATGCACTACCACCTCCAGTGAAGATTTATTTTTGACAGATAGAAATATGGATAACACCATAAATCATTACATTTAGATATCATTAATTGTAAAAGATATAGGTAAAAATATGTAAGGTTATATGCTATTGCAGAATATTAGTTGAAGATATGTTACATTTGTTTATAATGTGGAATATTTGTTTAATGATATAAAATGTGTTTCATTCTTTTATTTTGCATTGTTTAACTTTGTGAAGCTGTGTAATTTGTCTAAAATATTTGGTTGGTTTAAGAAAGAGCTGAACTACCAATACCAGGGCAGGAGAAAGGATAGGTATGGCTGCCAGGCAGGGAATAAATAGGAGAAATCTGGGAAGAGGATTGAGGATGGAGAAAAGAAGGGGACAGCCACCCAGCCACACAGCCAGACATGGAATAAGAAGGAAAGGAAAGATATACATAAATAGAGAAAGGTAAAAGTCAGAGGCAAAAGATAGATGGGATAATTTAAGTTAAGAAAAAGCTGGCTAGAAACAATCCAAGCTAAGGCCAGGCATTCATAAGTAGTAATAAGACTCCATGGGTATTTGGGAGTTGGGTGGTGGGCTCACAAAAAAAAAAAAAAAAAAAGCAAAGAGCAAAAGAATAAAACAACCAAAAACAGTAGGATGTATGCACCACGTATGGATGTTTTTGCCTTCAAGAAATTCACAGTGTGACATTCATAATAAATGGAGACAAGCAGCAACATAAAAATGTTGAAAGCTCTGGACAGTCAGTTTAAAGAGATAAAGGCTTCTTTGAGGAGCATTCAAGGAGAAGAAATGATAATGTAAAAGAGGTCCTAAGATAGTCAGCAAAGAACTTCAGGGCAACAGAGACAAGATGGGTAAACTCGTGTTGGCAGTAAACGACTCTAGATAAGGAGGCTAAAGGAAGTTAATATGTATTCAGTCCAGTCTCAAGGCCCAGGGTTTATATGTATACAAAACCAGGAGTTTCGAAAGATCTCAAAGTTCAAGTTAGAAGGTATTTTCAAGCATTTTTCAAAAAGAAGAGAAGTCCTATTTTTAATGAAGTTCCTATCCCATTAAGTTGTGTAACTTCAAGGCTTTAAAAGTAAAACTATGATGATAGCTTTGAGTCAGCATTTTTACAATGATTATAGTGAGGAAATACTTTTGTAAAAGAAAAGAAAGAAGTACAAGTTTTACTTAGTAGTCATTTTCTTACCCAAGCTCCGGAGAGCCTAAGGCAGTGAACATGTTAGCCATGGGCATCTTTCCCTCCCTGTGCAGGGGGTGAACACAGAGAGGAAACCACATTCTTCCTCAACATTGTCAGGTAAGGGGTAATTGCTACATCTTTCTCATGGCTTCCTGTGTGCCTTTCAAAGATGAAGCTGGAAATCTGATCTCAGTGCTACATGACTCTAACCTGGGTTGTCCCCTCGAAAACTCACAGTGAAATTTAATCCCTACTAAGGCCCAGCCCTCATAAATAACTAACCCATTTTATACAATTAATAGACTAAATAAGCTATCTCAAGAGTGCGTCTATAATAAAAACTAGTTTGTTTCTGTCTGATTTTCTGTGCTGCCTGGGGACTGAACTAGCAAAAAAGTCATGAGCAGATGTCACCCTTAGATCTTGAGCCAGAGGATTAAAGAGTAGAACCATGACCCCTGATTCTTTAGCACAAGACAGCTTCCCCTCTCCCCCATCTTACTCTTTCCCTTAGGGCCAGGATAAGGGAAAATTATTCTCTATGCGAATAAATTGTAATTGTCCCCACACTTCAAGTTCTTGCCTTTGTCAAATGAAATCTTATCCCCTAAACTGTGAAGGTCTGTATGTACATCCAGTATGTTCTGGAAAGGCAGAGCAGTAAGAAACTAGCCTTGACATAGCAGTACCTGACTTCTCCATAAGTCACATTCCTTTGGACAGAGTTAGTCACAGGGTCACACTTAAAAGCAAGGACTGAATCCCTCTCAGGCTCTGACACCTTCCTCTGTAAATGTACCTTGAGCCTCGTTAGCCTGTGGGCTGGTTCAGGCCTCAGATTTTATTTGGGATCAAGATGTTGGTCAGGACAATATTTTTTTAATGTTTATTTATTTATTTTAATTTCTTTTACAACCAAAGTTCTCCCTGCCAACCCTCCTCCTACCCCTCCCCCCAGCCTCCTTCCCAGCCCACCTCCCATCCACTCCTCCCAAAAGGTAAGGGCCCCTGTGGGGAGTCCACACAGTTTGGCACATTAGTTGGGGCAGGACCAAGCCCCTCCCCAATGTGTTAAGTTTGAGCATGGCATCCCCTCATTGAGAATGGGCTCTTAACAAGCGAGCCCATGTACCAGGGAATAGATCCTGGTCCTACTGTCAGCTTCACAACTGTCTCCCATGTATGGAGGATGGTCCCATGGATGCTCCACAGCGGTTGGTCCAGAGTTTGTGAGTTTCCACGAGCTTGGTTCAGCTGTCTCTGTAGATTTCTCCATCATAATCTTGATCTCCCTTGTTCATGTATTCACTCTGGCCAGGACAATATTAAGATTTTTTTTTTTTAATTAGTTGGTAGTACTTTAAACGGGGAGACTTTTACAATAGCAAAACCAAAAATAAAGCAAAACAACCATACATTTTGGAGTTTTCTCAAAGATCAGAATCTTGGGCATACTGGGCCTGTATTTCCTCACGGAAGCTGGCTTTAGCTGGCCACTGTTTACTTTCCAGTTAGCCTAGTTCCTTCTGGGAATCCTGCCTAGTCTGACTGGCTAGATCTAGTCCTTTGATTACCTGCTTTGTCTCTGCAACCTTGGAGCTTGCAATTGCAGAACAGAAACTCAGCTTCTGGCTTTTTTAACTTGGACTGAAAATGGGGGAGGGGAGACTTCTTTTGTTTTTTGTTTCCCCATATATGTTAGTTGCTATAACAAGGGCCACACACAGGATGCCTTATATTACAGAGATGTATCTTCTTCCAGTTTTATAGCTAGAAGTGTCAGATCAAGACCCTTGGTGGGAACTGAACATGGTGGTGCACCCTGTAATCCCAACACGCAGGAAGCTGGAAGGAACTTCATGAGTTCGAGTCCAACCTGAACTATATAGAGAGCCCTCTCTTTCTCCCAAATATCTTAAACAGATGCTGGGTGTTCTGAGATCTTGGAGGGAAGAATCTACACTGGCTCTTTCCTTGGTGTTTAGATGCTTATCTTCACAAATACTTACTTGGTCATGTTCCTTGTAACCCTCCCTTACATTTATCCATCATGTGTGTGTTTGTATATGAATGCATACGTGCCACAGTACATGCACGAAGGTCAGGGAACAACTTTCTGGGTCAGTCTTTCCTTCTACCACATGGGTCTTGGGGATTGGCTTTCCGGCTTGACTGCGAGTCCTTTACTGACTGAGTTAACTTGCTAACACTACACTTCCCCTTTTTAATAAGAATACAAAGTCTGGGGATATATCTCTGTGTGAAATCATTTTCCTTGTATGAATAATGTTTCAACTTCAATCTTCAGTACTGGGGGGGGGGGGGAAGGTCCACATTGATGTTGAATGGAGTTCTGTCATACTGAGCTTGCTTTCTTACCTCTTGTAATGGCCCTTTCTCCAAACCACCTAGGGGCTAGGGCATCAACATCATGAATAATTTTACACACAACACCACATTAACTCAGTTGACTTCACCTATGATTCATAATTACATAGAAACAGAGGGGAGGGGGGACCCATCTCAAAACATTTGAAATACAAAGCTGGACATCTCACCGTGGTGTTAAAACAACAACAAAAGGTGTGTCAGTTGTGGTAGCTTAAACCTATTACCCAGCATTTGGGAGGCAGAGAGGATCAGGAGTTCAAGGTCATCATCTTTTGCTACACAGCAAGTTCAAAGCCAGCTTGAGCTACAGTGAGATCCTGTCCCAAGAAAACAAAAATTGGCTGGAGAGATGGCTCAGTGGTTAAGAGCATTTGCTCCTCTTACAGAGGACCCAAGTTAGACTTCCATAACTCCAGCTTCAGGGAATCCCATACCCTCTTCTGTACTTATATATTAGTGCCATTTAAAGTAATTAAACCCGGACCTATCTTACATGAGCATGTAATACAGTTTCAAAGTGAATCTGTATTTGGTTTTGTTTTGCAAAGCACACCATATCTTTGGTTTACACCATGCCCAGACATGCTCAGGCATGGCCTGTACCAAGGTCCACAGTCTCTCCACTCCACAGGGAAAGTCCTTTTTGTGTGAACAGAGGAGATGCAGATGATGTTTCTTTGACAAAGCAGGGAACACACTTCCTGCTGTAACTTCATTCAGTCTTTCATGAACGTTCCTCCTCTCAAAGGCTGACATTCACATCATTATCCACCCACCTCCCTTACCCCCAAAGCGCTTGTGAAGCTGCAAGACCAGCTCTGTCAGCAGCAGCCAGCACTCACCATACTGAACGTGCCAGAAAATGTCACCAAAGTTGAAGTTGTAGTAAATGATGTTGCTCGAAAAATAAGAGACCCAGAGACTGATATTGGGGTTCAAACTTAAAGCTGAAGTTCAGAAAAGTGGGCCACTAGCTCTTCCCACTACCTCAGGCTGAATGGGGTGATCCTGCTGCCTCTCTTCAATGTGGCTGGAGAATCCTGAGACTGAACGTCTTCCTATCCTCAGTGTGGCTGGAGAATGAATCCTTATACTGAGACCTTGCTCCTGTCTTACATATCTCCCTAATGCTGGGATTAAAGACATGTGATCCCAGGTGCTGAGTTCATCTTTGTGTGAGCTGTTTCTCTTTAGGACTGGATCAATCTTGTGTGGATCTGGGTGGCCTTGGACTCACAGAGATCTGTCTACCTCTTAATCCTGAGTCCTTGGATTAAAGGTGTGCACCACCTCCTAACTTCTGGCTGCTGGGATTAAAGGTGTATGCCTGGCTTCTATGGCTTGTGGCTGGCTTTGCTTTCTGAATTTTTAGGCAAGCTTTAATAAATCATAAATAATATATCACCACAAAATATGACTGTTGATTGGAGTTAAGTGGAAAAGATGCTCACCGACATTCACATTTTCCCATCTTCTTTCACCAAGAGTTCACTGATTACTTTCTGGGATCATAGAGGCAGTTGGGGTGAGGGGACTAGCTGGGGATGGCCAGTAATAGGTCATGGTGGATGGAGGGAAGAGCTCCCAGCAGTCGAGCATAGACAGAGTACATACAGCATCTCTCCTTGTGCTCATTCTTTTGCAATAAAGCAGCTGGTGACAGGGGTGGGAGCTGGGGGGGGGGGTAAAACATGCATTGTGACCTGATTCAAAAGTATTTTTATATAACTTAGAGGTTTGAAATGCTGAAACCCAATGGCCTGGCTTAGAGACAAAGGGCTAATGAATCATTACTGAAGTGGGAATGAAGCCTAATTTCTGAGTTTGTCATGACGGCAAGTGGCTAGTTCATCCCTCTTTCTTCTCTTTTACTGTGTTTGATGGATCTCATCCAAAATCACATGTTTGGGGGCACATAAGCACAAGCCACATCAACTGTTCAATGTATGTCTTGAAATAAAGTCAAAGCAATGAGGTATTAAGATAAACAAATTAGCCTGACGAGACAGCAAATGGTTCTATTTCCTTAGGATCCCTGACATAAGACATCTTGAGGCCATCGGGAGGATTCAGGAGAACTTGGTGCTACCTCAGCTGCATGATTCACTTCCTGCTTCAGGATGCACAAGAGGCTGAACTGGCCTTTCAAGGCAGAAAAAGGGGATCTAGAAGTCTTTTTCTGTTGGCTGAGATCTCCCAGATGCTGAGTAGTTGAAGGCTAACTGTAAAATCCAATAGCTCAGCAGACTTGTGTGCCATAGACTAGGCCACAGGAATCTTTGGTGTGGAGTGGGGTTAGGGAGTAATCTATCATTGCTTGCCCTGAGTAGTGTTTTTCCTAAAACTACATGGCTTTATCCTCCTTTAACCCTAGTCTTTGTTGATCAATCCCTCCTTTCTGGGGTCACTGTGTGTGTGTGTGTGTGTGTGTGTGTGTGTGTGTGTGTGTGTGTGTGTGAGAGAGAGAGAGAGAGAGAGAGAGAGAGAGAGAGAGAGAGAGAGAGAGAGAGAGAGAGAGGGGATTGCAGGTCTGTACCATCATGACTGCACACCTTTAATTCAGGTAATGACTCCAAGTCCCTCTTTTCCTTGTGGTCACAGCCCTTATGTTAGTGAACCCTCTCTAAAAGTTTTTACAGGGCATTTGAGGATTGCAGTGTCCTGGAAGCTTTCAACTTTCCTGCCTAGCCTAGTTGACTGACGTTTATGTTTCTTTTTGAGTATGGCCAGGCAGTAGTGGTGCACACCTTTAATCCCAACACTCGGGAAGCAGAGGCAGAGGGATCTCTGTGAGTTTGAGACCAGCCTGGTCTGCAAGACTTAGTTCTAGGACAGCCTCTAAAACCACAGAGAAACCCTGTCTCAACCCTGTCTCGAAAAGCCAAAAAAAAAATTTTTTTTTGAGAGAGAGAGAGAGAGAGAGAGAGAGAGAGAGAGAGAGAGAGAGAGAGAGAGAGAATATGTGAAGCCATGGAGGCCAGAAGAGGGCATAGAATCTCCTGGAGCTGAATTTTTGAACAGTTGTAAACCACCCAATATAGGAAATGAAATGAGTCCTCTACAAGAGCAGGAATCACTGTTAGCCATTGAGCCATCTCTCTAGCCTCTGATTTCTGTTTCAAAGGTAAAGTATATAATCTGTAGAAGGCCAAGAGGTAGGTGGTCATAGCACTGGATATTAGATGCTTCTGTTCTAAAGTCCCTCAACTTGCTCATTACATAACATCTTATTTTTTTACAACATTCATTCACTCTGCCTCTATTGCCATGTTGACAAGGCTTCTCTGTCCTCTGGGTTTCACCAGCCCTACCTTATTCAGCTGCTGCTGTGGACTATCGCTCCAGAGTATCTAAACAACAGTGGGCTGAGGGCTATGATGCAGCTTGGTGGTAGAGTGCATGTTTCTTATTCATGTGGTCCTAAATTTGATCCCCCACCCACAGGCATGGTGGAACATTCCTGTAACCCCAGCCCTGGGGAAACACAGGCAGGAGGATCAACTCAAGCTTGAGGCTAGCCTTGTCTATAACACAAGTTTCAGGCTAACCAGGCATACAAATTGAGAATTTGTCTCAACAATAACAACACTCAAAAGATGGCTCACCCTGTAGGAGGGCTTGCTATGCAAGCATTACAATTAGAGTTCAAACCTCCAGCACCCATGTAAAAAGCCAGAGGTGATAGTACATGCCTGTTACCCCAAGACTATGAAGGGCAGAGACAAGGAGGACACTGGGGTTTACTAGGTAACACCCTAGCTACAGGTTCTTATTCCTTTTCTAGAGGAAATAAGGTAGAGTGTAAAGAACAGGATAGCCTGTCTTCCTGATATGGTTTTTGCTTCCTGTGGTATCCACTGGTGTGTTGGACACACTCATCTGAGAGCACACACACACATGACAGTACACACGTGCATTTGCACATACACACATACACCACACACATATACACACTTATAAAATAAAAATAGAGACAAAGTTAGTATCACTTATGTTGAAATGCTTTCATATGAGGCACATGAAACTATGTGAGATTTATCTCTCTACTAGTAACAGCATGGAAGCAGGGATTTTGATCTATTTTGTTCACAGTAGAACTGTATAAATGAGGAAAAGAAGCTTTTCGGTGAATGAAACACATAAAATACTGTGACTGCTTATTAGCACGTTAAGATTAATGAGATGGTTTTTTGAAACATTTACTAAAATATAGAAATTTATTGGGAAAAATAAATAAGCATCTATCTATCTATCTATCTATCTATCTATCTATCTATCTATCTATCTAATTTTGAGATAGTATTTCATATAGCCCAAGCCAGCCTGGACCTTGTATCTGATGCTGGTCATGAATTGCTGACCTTCCAGAATTGACTTTCCAAATTTGGGGCTTATAGGCAAGTCTGGCTAAATGAGTGTTTTTTTGAAGCAGACTATTACATTTTAGTTATTACAGAATCGATAAGTCCTAATACATTCATTTAGGTAACAGAGGTAAATAACTACATATTGAACACAGATGGCTGTTTGTTTATTGCTGTGCTGGGGATCAAACTCAGGGCTTCATACATTCTAGGCAAAAACTCTACCACTGAGCTACGCTTAATAGTATTTACTTTAGTCACAGGAATGAAAAAGAATGAGATGCACTGTATTTTCGGTTGGTTTTTTGTTTTTGTTTTTTTCTGAGACAGGATTTTTCTGTGTAGCCCTGACTGTCCTTAGACTCACTCTGTAGATCAGGCTGGCCTGGAACTCAGAGATCTGTCTGTCTTTGCATGCATCACCACTGCCAGGTTTGTTTTTAGTTTCACGCTGGCTTGAAATTCTTGTCCTCCAGTCTCTGCCTCCCTAATGCTGGGATTCCAGGTGTATACAGGAGTACTAAAGGTTAACAAGTTTCTTTTAAAGTGTTGAAGGATCATAAAGAAGTGATATTTCAAAACTCTAGAGCAGTGGTTCTCAGCCTTCCTAACGCTGCAACCCTTTAATACAGTTTTTCGTGCTGTGCTGATCCCCAAGCATGCTATTCCATAACAATAATTTTTCTACTGTTATGCAATGTAAATATTTGTGTTTTCCAATGGTACTAGTTGACCCCTGTGAAAGGATTGTTTGATCCCTAGAAGATTGTGACCCACAGCTTGGGAACCACTGCCCTAGAAATAGAATTAAAGCACCCATGTGGACTAACAAGACAAATATTTATTTATGGAAATTACTGTACACACACACACACACACACACACACACACACGCACACACACCTTCTCCTCTTCCCTCCTTGAGACGAAGTTCCTGGAACTAGCCTTGAATTCACTATGTAACCTCAACAGGCCTCAGCTTCACAAGCACTGAAAGTGCAGGCTTGAGCCCCCACACCTGGTTCCAGAATGCCACCTTTGAAAGGACCAACGGAGGCAAATTAGTTTGTATTCATAGTACAGCCCTCCCTCCAGAGGTAAACTCATACATTAATGTCCCAATACATTGTTAGGGCATATTTCATGAGAAAGGTAAAGTATGTTAATATTTTTGACAGCTAATCAATAAGGTAGGCATTTAGTTTTACTACTTTCTGGATTATTACACTGTTGAGTGGAAGCAATATAGCTAGTTAAAGAAGGTAGCCGTTTCATAAAAGCCATGTAGAATGCTAATTGCTCTTTAAGGTATACGCCATGTTCCTAGTTCCCCTGTTGGATTTCCTTAGCTTAACATTAAAAAGATTAAGTTCCAAAGTTTTCAGGCCCCCTTTCCCTTCCTTTATTGATCTTCCTCTAAATCTGCCACTGACCAACATTTAAAGAGTACATAAATCATGCATGTAAAGTTACAGGGCTGAAAGTATAACAGAATAAGAAATAAGGTAAGCCTATAGGTCTCTGCTAAAGCCCTCTTTGGTTTAAGGGTGCTTTTTGCAGGGACAAGTGCTCTGAAACTTGCTATATATATATATATCAGAGATCTGCCTGTCTCTGTCATCTATGTGCTGAGAATAAAAGTATTTACTGTCATGAATGACTCACCCATTTCTTTCTTCCATATCTTAAAACTGTTGTTATATAGGTTTTTCACTTGTTTGGTTAGAGTTATACCAAGGCATTTTTTTGAGGCCATATCTGACTTTTTTTTTAAAACTCTTTTTCTTTGTTCTATGCATCTTTTATCATGTATCTTGATCCCACTCATTTTCCTTTCCTTTCCTTTCTGCCCTTTGCCCCTGCACCCTGCCCTAAAATAAAATAAAATTCAAGAAAAAAAATGAAAAAAATTAAAAATTTCATCATGAAAGTTGGATTGTGACACAGTGAATCTAGCAGTAAACCCTTTTGTCTATATATCTTTGGTTGAAAGTGTTCATTGCAAAGAGTCATTGGTCTGGTTTGAGGCTTCTAGTTTCTACTACATTATCAATGCTGGGCCCTCCCTTCTCTTCTTGGACATTCTGTTGTTGCCCATGTTGTAGAGATCCTGAAGTTTTGGGTCTCATTTCTGACTTCTTATCTTTTTAATTGAATGTTTAAAACTTTAAGTTACATAAAACAGATGAATTGTGTTCTCACTATTTTGAAGAATGTAAAAAAAAAAAGTAATAGCAAGGCTGGATTTATTGAAATAAGGCAAGTCTGTAATCTCAGCTCTTGACATATGAAAGGTAGGTAAATTATGCATGTAGGAACACCTGGAGCAGAACAATCCTGTACACACACACACACACACACACACAGAGAGAGAGAGAGAGAGAGAGAGAGAGAGACAGAGACAGAGACAGAGAGAGAGGACACCATGGTGATAGAAGCCTGTAACCCCATATTACATACAACACAAAGAGTTTATGGGGGAAAGTGAAAACAAATTCCTAAAGAGAAAACATAATATATACAATAAACTACTCTTATATATTCTTAATAGTTGGTCATGTAACTTACAGAAACTGAAACTTTGAGCTGATTGTGCTGGTGCATACCTTTAATACCAATGCTTGGTGGGCAGAGACAGGCAGCTCAAGGCCAGCCTGATCTACACAGCATAATAATTTTTACATATGAGAATTAAAAAATAGGTATGGGACCAGGTGGTGGTAGCACACACCTTTAATCCCAGCACTTGGAAGACAGAGGCAGGTGGATCTCAGTGAGTTTGAGGCCAGCTTGGTCTACAGAGCTAGTTCCAGGACAGCCAGGGATACTACACAACACAGAGAAACCGTGTCTTGAAAAACAGAAAAAAAAAAAAAAAGTTCAATTTACACAGCAGTTCTCCCAAGTTCTTCAGTATGTACTACACACTTTAAAGGATGGTTAGGGACTAGGGCTGAAGTCCTGAATCTCTAGCAAGACATACACTAGGTCTGTGGCCATGTTTATAACTCAAGCATTTGTGAGGTAGATGCATGATGATTACAAGTTCATGGTCATCCTGGCTATATACGGAGCTCAAAGTCAGCTTGGACTACAGGAGTCTCTGTCTTAAAAAAAATCACTGTATATACATATATACTGTATACATATATGTTTTGTTGAGGCAGGGTTTCCCTTTCTAGCCCTGGCTGTTCTAGAACTCAGTAAATTTTGTTAAAATAAATTGAGAAATAGAGAGTTAAAGGAAGAGTAAGAGAAGCTACTATCTTCTGGTTTTCCTGCCCTACCTAGCATTCCTTTTTAAAAAGTTTTTTTCCTCCGGGTTTTATCAGTTCCTGGAGAATTTTGTACAGGGCATATTGATCATACCCATTCCCTTCTTTCCATCCCTTTCCTTCCATATGCCCTTCCTTACTTTAAAATACCCAGGTACAGTTGATTCTGGACATTTACTTTTGTACTTGTGGCTTTCAATGGAGGGAGGTCAACCCACGAGGGGCCACACCCAAAGTAAACTGATTCTCCCTCTTCAGTAGCTATCAACTGTCAATAGCTCAATTAGGGGTGGACTTCATGCTAGGTGTGGTCTGCACAATTCTTGTGCATGCTGTCACAACTATTGTTAATTCCTATATGGAACTCCCTTTTTTAGCATTCTTAAAAGCAAATCTCAGACTTATACTAAAAAATCTTATAAAGAAAAACTCGAGGCTATTTAGCCACACGTGAAGATAAAGTACATCCCGGGCAAGGAAGTCACACAGGATATGCTGGCAATTTGACAGGAAGCAGCTGCAGATTATTGGAGGACATGATCTCCCAACCAATCGGGATTTTTCTTTTCTTTCCTGTCTTTCTGCCTCTTTCCTGGAAGACACTGCATGACCTCTGCACTCAGCCTTTTGCAAGTGATTCTGAATCCACTTCCCTGCTGCTCCACCCCTCCGTGGCATTTCAGCCCATCTTCCCTCCAGCTAGACATCTTGCTGTTCTTGGGAGTATAAAAACCACAACTTCAGATGCCTTTACCTGCCCCAACTCAGCTAAGCATCTTGTAGCACCTCTTTGGGTACTATACAAAACACCAGTTGCTATGACTTGTCCCATATGCTTGGGGCCTTACCTTAAAACTAGAGATAGCCCCAAATTTTTGGGATTAGGAAGAGAAACAAATGAACACTCCTTTCATCTCTGAGCCAGTTTCAGAGACCCTCACCTTCTTGCCAGTCTAGAGTCATCCATAACTGGTCATTTCACTGGATGAGTTTAGACAGCACCACTTTTCAGCTGCAAATACTTCAGTGTGTAACCGTCAGAAATAAAGACCCTTTTAAACACACCCTCCCACAATGTCCTTATCTGACTGAACAGGACTGACAATTCCTTGAAATTTTCACAACTGCACAAAAGAAACATTTCTATGTGAGTCATCTGTCAAATCTCCTTTCATCTGTGTTCCCCACCCCCAGACTGTTTACTGGAAGAGGAAAGTTTACCTTGCTCATCAGATTGTCCTATTCTGGAAACGGCTAATTGTTAGCCCACGAGGGTGGTGAATTTTTCCCTCATTCCAGTCTTCATCCCTCCCTGTCTCTACAAGCAAAAGGGAGCCCTAAAGGTCTGTTAAGACCCAACTTGGGGGTTCTTATTTGTTTGTTTGATTGAATTTTTTACTTTCTATATAGCCCTGGCTGACCTACCACTTGATATGTAGGGCCACCTGGCCTCAAACTCATAGAGCTCTGCCTGCCTCTGAGTCTCAAGTGCTGGTATTAAAGTGTAAGCCCTAGATTTTTATGAAGAGGGAACAAGCACACTCCATGCAAGCAGGGTGCAGTGGTGCACTCCTATAATCCCAGCACACCAGAGACCAAGAAGAAAGATTGAGAAATTAGGGCCAGCCTGAGTTACAGAGTGAGACTTTGTCTCAAAAACCTTCCCCCTAACCAATCAAAATGAACAGACTTTCAAAATGAAACTAACACAAACAAATGAAACTAAAAAAATAAACAAAACAACCAACCCGAACAAATCTTCATAGAGCTGGTATGAAGATGTTTGTTGTCAAGCCTGACAATCCAAGGACTCATGAATAGGGACAGAGAGAGCTGATCACTAGAGTCTGTTCTGTGACCTCCCCATAAATACTGTGAATGATCTGGTATGTGTACATACACACAGCTAAGTAAATGATTAAAAAAAAATTCTTCCTAGGACTACTTCCTATTTATTCCAACCTAGTTCCAAAAAGTCTCAATGATACCAAATGTTTACACTAATTTCCCCGTATAGATCTCTCCCAAAATGAGTAGGATAACAGAAACAATGCATGGGTTAGAAGGTCAAGTCAGACAAATACACTGTGGCTTCTTCTCCAAAGTCAAGCAGCCAAAGGAAGAAAGCCTCACGGTACCTTGCCAATGGCTATGGGATGAGTCATCTTGGAAGCCCATTCTCCAGCTCCAGTCAAGTCCTTAGAAGATTAGGCTTAGCTTTCCTTCAACTGGGGTGGGACCTCATGAAATCCCTGAGTTAATGTGAGGGCTAAATTTATGTTTTAAGATTTAATTATTGTGTTTAAGAGATCCATAAAACAAAAATGCCTCTAATCTTTAAGCCCCACTTGCCCAAGGACAGATAACTCTCTGGAATGCTGGGGACTGATATTCACGCACAATAACAAGCTATATGTTTTCACATCTGCCTAAGATGTGCTTGATCACATGTAGGGGGGACATATGTCAGGATGTATGCTTGCCCCTGATTGGACAAGTGCTGGAAGTATGTAGCCTTGTGGGTTTTGCCTTTATACTCACCTGACTAACATGGTTTGTGGCCATTCTCTGGAAATCTCAGGGATGGACATGGCCAGTGTTCATTGTCCTGGCCAGTACTTAGTAAAGCTTCCTTCAAATTTGGCTCAAAAAATTGTAGTAATGGTCTTCTCATCTTCTGGAATTAACACTAGATCACTAGTTGAACCACTCTTTAACCTCCAAGTTAGAGAAACTTTTAAGAGGATAAAATGTTAGTGTTGTTTAAAGTTTTTCACGTTTTTATTTATTTATTTAATTATATCGATCCCAGTTCCCTCTCCCTCCCTCCCTCCCTCCCTCCCTCCCTCTTGCCCTCTCTTCCACCCTCTCATGCCCCCTGCCCTCCCATCCCCCCCACTCCACACATAGGATGATGCCTTCCAGGAGGGATCATTTAAATTTGTCAAGTCACTTGGAGTAGGGACTAGGCCTTCTCTCCTATCTCTAGGTTAAGGGAGTATTCCTCCATGGGGCATGTGCTCCCAAAGTCCTTTCATGCACCAGGGATACATCCTGGTTCCACTGTCAGAGGTCCCTTAGACTGTCCAGGCCATCTAGCTGAGACCCATGTTCAGGGGGTCTGAGTCAGTCCCATGCTGGATTCCCAGCTATCCGTCTGGGGGCCCATTAGCTCCTCCTTGTTCAGGTCAGCTGTCTCTATGTGTTTCTGTAGCCTGGTTTTGTCCTTCCTCTCTGCATTTGGATTCCAGTTCAGCTCAGTGTTTAGCTGTGGGTGTCTCCTTCTGTTTCCATCAGCTACTAGATGAGGCCTCTATGATAGTGGATAAGTTAGTTGTCGATCTCATTATCAGGGAGGGCATTTATGGTAGCCTTTCTACTGTTGCTCAAATTGTTAGTTGGGATCAGTCTTGTAGGTCTCTGGACATTTCTCTAGGTTCAGTTTTCTCTTCAAACCTATAATGGCTCCCTCTTTTATGGTCTCTCTCTCTCTCTCTCTCTCTCTCTCTCTCCTCTCGGCTATTCCTCCCTAGACTCAATCTTCCTAGTCCTGCCCTTTTCTTTCCTCCCCTTTTCTTTCTCCTAGTTCCCTCTCCACTCACTGCCCACCCCCACTCCCATCCCGCCCACTCCTCATATGCTCAGGAGATCTTGTCCCTTTCCCATTCTGTGAGGGATTTATATGAATCTCTTAGAATCCTCCTTGTATCCTAGTTTCTCTGGCGATGTGAATGATAGGCTGGTGATCCTTTACTCTATGTCTAAAATCCATATATGAGTGAGTACATACTATGTTCCTCTTTTTGGGTTACACCATTCAGGATGGTTTCTTCAAGTTCTATCCACTTGCCTGCGAATTTCAAGATTCCATTGTTTTTTTTCCCACAGAGTAGTATTCCATTGTGTAAATGTGCAACATCTTCTTTAACCATTCTTCAGTTGAGGGGCATCTAGGTTGCTTCCAGGTTCTTGCTATTACAAATAATGTTGCTACTAACATAGTTGAACACATGTCTTTGTTGCATGGATGTGGATCATTTGGGTATATGCCTAAGAGGGGGATTGTTGGGTCCTGTGGTAGACTGATTCCCATTTTCCTGAGGAACAACTATACTGATCTTTAAAATGGCTGTACAAGTTTGCACTCTCACCAGCACTGGAGGAGTGTTCCCCTTTCTCCACATCCTTTCCAACATGAGTCATCATTGGTGTTTCTAATTTTAGCCATTCTGGCAGGAGTAAGATCTCAAAGTTGTTTTCATTTATATTTCCCTGATAGCTAAGGATGTTGAGCACTTTCTTAAGTGTATTTCAGCCTTTTTGATTTTCTCTATTGAGAATTCTCTCTTCAGTTCTGTACCCCATTTTTAATAGGGTTATTTGATGTTTTGTTGACTAGTTTCTTGAGTTCTTTGTATATTTTGGAGATCAGCCCTCTGTCAGATGTAGAATTGGTGAAAATCTTTTCCCAGTCTGTGGGCTGCCATTTGGTCTTGTCAACTGTGTCCTTTGCCTTACAGAAGCTTCTCAGTTTGAGAAGGTCCCACTTATTAATTGTCGATCTCAGTGTCTGTGCTACTGGAGTTATGTTCAGGAAGCACTCTCCTGTACCAATTTGTTCAAGGGTACCTCCTACCTTCTCTTCTAAGAGATTCAGTGTGGCTGGATTTATGTTGAGGTCTTTGATCCATTTGGACTTGAGTTTTGTGCATGGCGATAGGCATGGGTCTATCTGCAGTCTTCTACACACCATCATCCAGTTGTGCCAGCACCATTTGTTGAAGATGCTTTCCTCCTCCCATTGTATACTTTTAGCTGTTTTGTCAAAAATCAGGTGTTCCTAGGTGTGTAGGTTAATGTCAGGATTTTTGATTTGATTCCATTGGACTACTTGTCTATTTTTATGCCAATACCAGGCTGTTTTCAGAACTATAGCTCTGTAGTAGAGTTTAAAGTCAGGGATGGTGATATTTCCTGAAGTTCCTTTATTGTACAGGGTTGTTTTGGCTATCCTGGATCTTTTGTTTTTCCATATAAAGTTGATTACTATCCTTTCAAGGTCAGTGAAGAATTGTGGTGGGATTTTAATGTGGGTTGCATTGAATCTGTAGATTGCTTTTGGCAAGATTGCCATTTTTACTATGTTTATTCTACCTATCCAAGAACATGGGAGATCTTTCCATTTTCTGGTATCTTCTTTAATTTCTTTCTTTAAAGACACAAAGTTCTTATTATATAGGTCTTTCACTTGTTTGATAAGCATTACCCCAAGATACTTTATGTTGTTTGTGGCTGTAAAGGGTGATGTTTCTCTGATTTCTTTCGCAGCCCCTTTGTCATCTGTATATAGTAGGGCTACTGATTTTTTTTGAGTTTATCTTGTATTGTGCTACTTTGCTGAAGGTGTTTATCAGCCTTAGGAGTTCCCTGGTAGAGTTTTTTAGGTCGCTTATGTAAACTATCATATCATCTGCAAATAGAGGAAGTTTGACTTCTTCCTTTCCAATTTGGATCCCCTTGATCTCCTTTTGTTGTTTTATTGCTTTAGCTAGAACTTCAAGTACAATATTGAAGAGATATGGAGAGAGAGGGCAGCCTTGTCTTGTTCCTGATTTTAGAGGAATCACCGTAAGCTTCTCTCCATTCAGTTTGATGTTGGCTGTTGGTTTACTGTATATTGCTTTTATTATGTTTAGGTATGTTTCTGTTATCCCTGATCTCTCCAAGATCTTTATCATGAAAGGGTGTTGAATTTTGTTGAAGACATTTTCAGCATCTAGGGAGATGATCATGTGGTTTTTCTTTTTTAGTTTGTTTATATGATGAATCACATTGATAGATTTTCGTATGTTGAACCATCCCTGCAACCCAAGGATGAAGCCTACTTGGTCATGGTGGATGATTTCTCTGATGTATTCTTGGATTGGGTTTGCCAGTATTTTTTGAGTATTTTTGCATCAATGTTTATGAGGGATATTGGTCTGTAGTTTTCTTTCTTAGGTGTGTCTTGGGTACCAAGGTGATTGTGGCCTAGTAAAAAGAGTTTGGTAATGAACCTTCTGTTTCTATTGTGTGGAACAATTTGAGGAGTATTGATATTAGCTCTTCCTTAAATTTCTGGTGGAATTCTGCACTGAAACCATCTGGCCCTGGGTTGTTTTATTTATTTATTTTGGTGACTGCTTCTATTTCATTAGGGGTTATAGGCCTATTTAAGTTGTTTATCTGTTCTTGATTTAATTTTGGTAAGTGATAGTTATCTAGAAATTTGTCCATTTTGTGGAGTACAGGTTTTCAAAGTATGACCTGAAAATTGTCTGGATTTCCTCAGTGTCCTTTTTATGTCCCTCTTTTCATTTCTGATTTTGTTAATTTGCATGTTCTCTCTCTCTGTTTTTTGGTTAGTTTGGATAAAGGTTTGTCTATCTTGTTGATTTTCTTGAAAAAACCAACTCTTTGTTGCATTGATTTTTTTGTATTGTTTTCCTGGTTTCTACTTTATTGATTTCAGCTCTCAAATTAATTATTTCCTGGTGTCTACTCCTCCTGGGTGAATTTGCTTCTTTTTGTTCTTTTTTGTTCAGTTGTGCTGTTAATTCTCTAATGTGACTATCCTCTGTTTTCTTCATATAGGCACTCAGTGCAATGAACTTCCCTTGTAGCACTACTTTCAAGGTGTCCCATATGTTCAAGTATGTTGTGTCCTCATTCTCGTTGATTTTTAGGAAGTCCTTAATTTCTTTATTTCTTCGTTGACCCAGGTGTGATGCAATTGTGCATTGTTCAGTTTTCATGAGTTTGTAGGGTTTCTTTGATTTGTGTTGTTGAATTCCAACTTTAAAGCAAGTGGATTGATAAGATACAGGAGACTATTCCAATTGTTTTGTATCTGTTGAGGCTTGTTATGTCGCCTAGTATGTGGCTGATTTTAGAGAAGGTTCCATGTGGAACAGAGAAGAATGTATATTCTTTTGTGTTTGGATGGAATGTTCTATAGATGTCTGTTAAACCCAATTGAGACATAAATTCTGTTAGTTCTTTTGTTTCTTTGTTCAGTTTCTGGCTGGTCGTCCTGTCTAGCAGTGAGAGTGGGGGTGTTGAAGTCTCCCACTATGAGTGTGTGAGGTTTTATGTGAGCTTTGAGTTTTAGTAGCCTTTCTTTTACGAATGTGGGTACCTTTGTATTTGGGGCATAGATGTTCAGAATTGAGACTTTATGCTGATGGATTTCTCCTGTGATGAATATGAAATGACGTTCTTCATCTTTTTTGATTGATTTTGGTTTGAAGTCTAACTTGTTAGATATTAGGATAGCCACACCTGCTTGCTGCTTGGGTCTATTTGATTGGAAGATCTTTCCCCAACCCTTTACCCTGAGGTAATGTCTGTCTTTGAAGCTTAGATATGTTTCTTGTAAGCTGCAGAAGGATGAATTCTGTCTTCGTAACCATTCAGTTAGACTTTGTCTTTTTATAGGCGAGTTAAGACCATTAATGTTGAGGGAAAATAAGGACCATTGATTTTTAATGCTTGTTTGCTTTAGATTTGTTGTTGGCGGTGGTATTGTGAATATATTTGCCCTGCTTTATCCTTGGGTTCTGGTAAAGTTGGATTATCTATTGCCTATGTCTTTGTGAGTGTAGTTAACTTCCTTGGGTTGGAGTTTTCCTTCTAGAACTTTGTGTAGGGCTGGATTTATAGGTACGTTTTATGAACATCTGGCTTTGTCATTAAATATCTTGTTTTCTCTGTCTATAGTGACTGAGAGATTGAGGACTGGCATGCATGGACTCTTAGTACTTGTAGAACATATATCCAGGACCTTCTGGCCTTGAGAGTTTCCATGGAGAAATCATGTGTATTTTGATTGGTCTGCCTTTATATGTTACCTGGCATTTTTTCTTCACTACTCTTAATATTATTTCTTTATTCTGTATGTTAGGTGTTTGATTATTATGTGTTGAGGGAGTCTTTTTTCTTTGGTCCAGTCTATTTGACATTCGGCATGCTTCTTGTACTTTCATGGGCATATCCTTCTTCAGATTGGGAAATTTTTCTTCAATGATTTTGTTGAATATATTTTCTGCACCTTTGAGCTGGGCTTCTTTGCCTCCTTCTATGCCTATTATTCTTAGGTTTGGCCTTTTCATGGTGTCCCACATTTCCTGGGTATGTTGTGTTAAGGATTTGTTGGATTTAAGATTTTTTTTTTTTGTGATGAATCTATTTCCTCTAGTTTATCTTCTGCTCCTGAGATTCTCTCTTCCATCTCTTGAATTCTGTTGGTTATGCTTGCATCTGTACTTCCCGATCATTTTTCCAGTTTTTCTATTTCCAGCATTTCTTCAGTTTGTGTTTTCTTTATTGTCTCTATTTCAGTTTTCAAGTCTTGAACTGTTTCCTTCACCTGTTTAATTGTTTTTTTCTTGGCTTTCCTTTCTTTAAGAGATCTTTTCATTTCTTCTAATTTTTTGTTTGTTTTTTCTTCCATTTCTTTAAGGGGTTTTCTCAAATCATCTTTGAGGGCCTCTATCATTTTTATGAAGATATTTTTTAAGTCATTCTCTTCTGCTTCATCTGCTTTGGGGTGTTCACTTCTAGTTGGTGTAGAGTCCCTAGATTCTGGTGGTGTCATGCTTGTCTTTCTATTGTTAGATGTTTTCTTGTATTGCTGTCTTCTCATCGCTTCTCCCAGTGGGTACAGGTGGGGTCTCTCTCTCTCTCTCTCTCTCTCTCTCTCTCTCTCTCTCTTTATGCTACTCCCCTGGTGGGCTTAGGTGAGTCAGAAGTTTGATGTGTGTAGCTCTGGGTTGTCCAAGCTCTCTAGGAGGTCTCTCTTCAGGCAGGGGCCCCGGCAATGGGGGTCAAAGATCAGGCTCCAGCAGAGGCCGGGCAATGGGGGTCAAAGATCCAGCAGGCAGGGCTCAGGATGGTCCCTTGGGGATAGGCAGATCTCTGACCAGGGACTGGAACTCTGGCAGAGGACCAGCAGTGGAGGTCAGAGATCAGGCAGGCAGGGATTCAGGGTGGTCCCGAGTGGATAGGTGGGTCTAATGTGCTCAGAGCAGCTCCAGGACGTCGTTTTTATTTATTTTTTGTTTTTTTTGAGACAAGGTTTCTCTGTGTATCTTTGGAGACCAGGCTGGCCTCGAACTCATGAGTCCATCTGCCTCTGCCTCCCCAGTGCTGGGATTAAAGGTGTGCATCACTACCGCCCCACTAAGTCTTTCAGTTTTTTAGTAGTTTGTTATACAGAAAAAAAGAAAGAAAGAAAGTAAGTAAGTAAGAATTTACCAGGGTATCACATGTATTTCACCTGCAAAAATTTGAAAAATCTGAGCTGGATCAATATACCCAGCTGTCAGCATATTGGCACATCTATTATAAAAGTTCCATGAACATTTTACTCAATATGTTTTTTTAAGATTAAAAAAAATTGGGTATGGATATATTGCTTGAATGTATGTCTTTGTACCACATGTTTCCTGGAGAGGTCAGAAAGGGGCATAGGACTCTCTGGAAGTGTTATTATGGATGGTTGTTACCCATCATGTGGTTAAGAATCAAAGTTGAGTTCAGTGAAAGAGTGGCCAGTACTCTTAACTGATGAGCCCTCTCTCAAGCCCCTCATCTCACCCAATGAAATACTAACAGCCATTAATTTTCACTGGCACACATTTTATTGGGAGTTGAGAGTCATTTCTTCTGCATTTATTGAATTGGTATTGCTCTATAGAGAGTGGTTCCCTCGTTGCCTACATAGATACCATTTGTACAGAAAGAGCACAATAAATGGTCTGTTTTTAAGTTCCTTACTGACAAATGTAGGAAAAAAATACAAGCAACTAATGATTTTGTATTGAAAAGAGCTTAAAAGCTTGGACGTAAGCTAAACATTTCATTTTTATATTGTTTATACAATCTCTTCATTGACCCAACCAATTAAAAATCACTGTCTTCAGTTGAGAAAAAATTCAATTAAAATGATCTGGAGGTGGGGTGAAAAGGTCCTTAGGGTGTGACACTAAACACCCAATCTGTGACATTTTCTCATGCTATAACTCCTTGCTTTAGTGTCCAGTGGTGACTGAGGGATGACATTCGGCTAGACTATAGTTGCCAGTGGCTGCTGACTTTTACTGGATGGACATGTCTGAGATGACCACAGCACTTTCTCTCCACTCAGCTTTAAAGAGCCTCTAGGGATAAGTGCTTTGCAGAACCAAAGACATTACTGCCTAGGTAGTTCTTCCATAATCACTTAACACAAATTGTATATGGTCCCCTCTGGGCCATAAAATAGGGCAATTCCCAGTACTCTATGGTCATCTAAAAGCAGAGTTAAAATAAACAGTTCAATTGTCTGTAATTCTGGAAATTATTCCCCCAACTAGATATGGTTATGAAGATAGATTTTTTTCTCTCTGCAAATATATCAGCTACCATGGAGCCTGTGAAACTGTTTTATTTCTTAGGATCAGAAATAGTTAATGCTAAACATTTGTTTTAAACATTTTCCAATGATTTCCTGAGGGAAGCTTTTATGTACATTACAATTTTATCTCATGTTTTGTGAAAACACACAGATTGGAGAAAGTTGTGAGTTCTCACATTTTAAATATTGGAAGTGTGTGTTCTTACCTCGTAGTTCACTGTGTACCAGCTATCGCTGTCATTCCTTACTTTAAATTTTCTCCTCTTCTCAATTAAGGTCTAGTCTTGGTTTATTAAATGCTTTTTATTTGTTTTTACATTTACTTATTTATTCTGTGTTTGTGTGTATGTGTGTGAGTGTGTGTTGAACCAGGGCATGTATGTGGAGGACAGAGTAATGCTTGTAGGAATTGGTTTTATACTTCCACAGTATGTGGATTGGGGATGAAGTTTAGTTCATCAGACTGGGCAGCAAATACCTTAATCTTCTGAGCCATCTCACTGGCTCCTTTAAACATTTCCTAAGCAAACCTTTCTTTTTATATGATATAATCTACTAAGGTTGAAAGTACAGAAGACTTCTGGGCATGGTGGCACACACCTTTAATCACAGAATTAGGCAGAGGAAGGAAGGTCACAGTGGGTTCCAGGCCAGCCTGGTCTATGCAGAGAATGCCAGGATAGCTAGGGCTGTGTAAAGAGACCCAGTCAAAAACAAACAAAAAACAAACCCCAAAACAAAAACCAAAAACCAAACCAGACCAAACTACCAAAACCAAAGGGGGGGGGACACAAAAACAAACTATAGAAAGTAAAATACAGAAGAGGGAGGACATCCAGTGCTCATTAAACCTGGCCTGGTTTAAATCTTGGTTACTGATTGTGCTTCTAGAACATGGGAGGCTGAGGCAGGAGAATCGTGTGAGGCAGGCAAGCACTTGAGAGAGTGTGGTATCCCAGGGTAGCCATTTGGTTTTAGGTTATGCACCCCGTCCTTATAATAATGCATTTAGCAGCTTACTTCCTTCACCTGGACATATTGCACGCGCGTGCGCACACACACACACACACACACACACACACACTCTTCTCCAAGTGATGCACTATCAATCACACAACCCCTTACACCCCACCTGCATCAGGAGGCATGTATTCACATCACCACACAATAATATGAGTTTCCTTGCTCCTAATAACAGTCAAATTTATTTTGATTGACTATTAAGGCAGTATGCTCTATAGTAACCTTTTAGAGAGAATCCCCCGTTTATTATCTTATGCCTATGTACAATTAGGTGTGCAGATGATTAAAATCATGCATTATGGAAAGGGACAAACACAGTAGAGATATGATTATAAAACCTAATCTATTGATCAAAATAGAAAAGTACCCAAAAACCGAGTGTGGTGGCGAATGCCTTTAATCTCAGCACTCTGGAGATGGAAGCAGATTTCTGAGTTCAAAGCCAGCCTGGCTTACTATGAATTCAATTCTTGGACAGCCAGGGCTATATAATGAGATCCTGTCTTGAAAAAAGAAAAGAAAGAAAAGGACTAAAACCCTCTAGTAATGACCCCATTCTCATAGGCCTTAGGCCTCATAAAGGAGAGCCCAGGCCATAGCCCTTGAGTACTTTTACTCACGTGACCCTCTGGCACTCTTGACAGTGTATCTCCCTATGACCTTCACTATTGCTTTGATCCAAATAATATTATTTTGCTTCTTCTGCAAATCTGTGTGAGACTTACTTTCAATTCTCTGGAAAAGAGTCCAAGAATCTGGAAACATTCAGCCTATACCTGCATCACCAGCAGCCTTTCCCCCCCCTCCCTCTTTTACTCCTCCAACTCCCTTCTTCACAACCCAGATGTGATCTCACTATGTGTCCCTACCTGGCAGTGGTCAGATTTTTATTTGCATAGTTTCATTTAATTTGCATGGGGATTTGAAAGTCCAAGGCCTGTCTGGGCTAGTGTGAGTTTGAGGCCACTGTGGGCAACTCATTGAGATCTTGTAACAAAATATAAATAAAAGAGGTGGTTGTGTAGCTCAGTGGTGGAGTGCTTGCCTAGCTTATGGGAGGCCTCAGGTTCGCGCTTCAGAACTGAAAAAACTGGAGTGGGAATATACTTGTGGAGTATTCCTTTACACTGTGTGAAGGTGTGTCACTGTGATTGGTTTAATAGAAAGCTAAATGGCCAATAGCTAGGCAGAGACTCCTGGACATCGATAGCTCTGGGAAGAAGAAAGGTAGTCTCCAGGCCAATGCAGAAAGAGAGAGAAAGAGCAAGGCATGCAGGAGGAGAGGTAAAAGCCACAAGTTACATGGCAACACATAGATTAATAGAAATGGGTTTATTTAAATTATAAGAGCTAGTGGGACAAGCCTACGCACACTATGGGTCAAGTTTTGGTAATTAATAATAAGTCTCAGTGTCATTTACTTATTTGTTTATTTTTGTGATCTGGCAGCCCAAAGGGAAAAAATCCATCTACAGGAAGTAAGATAAAAATTGTAGGCTGGGCTGTAGTAGCACATGCCTTTAATCCCAGCACAACCAAAAATATACATTAATTATTATTATTTGAGATAGGGTCTCACTATGTGAACCAGGCTGGCCTTGAGTTACAGAGATCTGCTTGCCTCACCTCACTATTGTTTTAAAGTGTGTGTGTGTGTGTGTGTGTGTGTGTGTGTGTGTGTGTGTGTGTGAGTTCCTGCACATGTAAGTGCAGGTCAGAGGCATCTGGTCCCCTGGAACTGGAGTTACATGTGGTTATGATGTGGGTACTGGGACCACTCAGATCTTATGCAAAAGCAATGTGCACCCTCACCCCACCCTACCCTGCCCCACCTTGCCCCTTTCTCCTTATTTCTTTTTCTCTCTTTTTCTTTCTTCCTTCCATCCTTCCTTCCTTTCTTCCTCCCTTTCTCCCTCCTTTCCCTCCCTCCCTTCTTCCCCCCTCCCCCCTTTTCTTTCCTCCTTTTCTTTCTGTATCCCCAGCTGTCATGGAACTCTCTATATAGACCAGGGCGGCCTCGAACTCATAGAGATCTACTAGCCTCTGCCTCCAGAATGCTGGGATTGAAGGTGTGAACTACCATGCCCAGCATTTCTGTTTGATTTTTGGTGGGCACCGTATCAGTTCTCCTTGTTTACAAAAGTAAAATATTTGTTTTCTTTTTTTTAATTTAGTAAAATTACTATCTGTGAACAGTCTTAGCTTACAGTAGGAAATGGTCATGGTTGCTCCATATTTGAGCAACACTGTTTTTATAAACACCCAGGAGCTATGTACACCTCTCCAGCAGCTCTATCCGCTGCATTGTATTTCATGTCTGTCTCTTAGGGCTCAGCATTGTTTGGGAGTACTACAGGGATGTAAATAAAAGCTGCTGGTCTATGGCATCTTAAAGTATACCATGGCTCTGTGTCATTTTGTTTGATTATTAGGCTAGAACCAGTCACTCTAGGATCCCAGTCTGCTCAGAAGGAACCAGCTTCACTTGATTTTACCCAAAAGGCTGAGACTTGCTAGAAACTGATTTCCTTTGAGTCCTCATAATTCAGTTTTTGAAAACATTGGGAGATGAGGAGTGAGAAAATTTATTTTTTTTCCAATTGTCACTTTACATGGGACATTTCAGGGAATCCTTCCATAAAAGTTTAGAGGGACGGTGACCAGTGGGAAAGTGGAGAACATTATTCTAGCTGATTGAAATAGCTGTGTTGTAAAATGTAATTACAAAATATAATTATCTTCAGGATAACTGTTTCCACTATCTTGGATTTAAAAGGGCATTTATGGTTCCAGTGAAAAAAGGCTCTTAAACAGAAAATTAAATCCATAAAGCATCTTCAAACATGTTAAAACAAGAGGCCTGGCAATCCATAAAACCGCCCAGGAGCAGAGTAAAAAGTTGAAGTTTGCTTCTCTTCCAAGACTCTTAACTTCTTTATTATTGTTTTATTTTTATATGTATGAGTATTTTGCTCACACAAGGATCTGTGAACCACATGTGTTCCTGGTGCCTATAGAGGTGAGAAGATCCCCTGGAGTTGGAGTTACAGGCCATTGTGAGCCACAAGTAAGTATTGGGAACCGAAGCCAGGTCCTCTGAGAGAGCAAGTGCTCTTAAGCACTGAGCCATCATACCAGCCTCCATGTACTGTTAACTTTGTCAGTAGTTATCACTCTGAAGAGTCTTACATTTGGATGTTACACATTGACCCTTTTGTAACATATGTGTAAGACCTTCTAAGAGCAAGAAATAGTGGTCATGTCATCACAGACAATGAGGACAGAGAAGGCTGCACTGGATTGGAGAATGGAGGGAGGTTTAGAGTGTGGCAACGACGGAGGTCTCATCCAGCAAAATCCAAGGAGGGAATACGTGAACAACTTTTGAGAGCGGAGGCATTAGGATTTGTACATTGGAACTGTACTACCAGGACCAGGGAATTTAACTTTTTGGCTCATGTGGAGAGATTATTGAACCTTATCCATATCATTTTTAGTTAGTTTTTTTGGGGGGGGTAGTAACAGGGTCTCTCTATGTATCCCTCACTGACCTGGAGCTTGCTATGTAGACCAGGCTGTCCTTGAACTCACAGAAATCTGCTAGTCTTTCCTTTCAAGTGTTAAAGGTGTGCACCACCACACTCAGCTTTACTGATTTATATTGCTTGTAAGTCCACAACTTGGGAAGCATTCTGCATTGGTTTTCAGTTGTGGTTTAAAGCAGTACTCATGTACTGCCTTGGAGTTCTGTGGGTTAAAAATACAGCAAGGTTCTGAGCAAAACCAAGGTGTGAGCAGGGCTGAGAATCTGAGTATGCTTCTAGGATTTCAGAGGAAAAGCCATTTCCTTGCTTTTTGTTTGTTTGTTTTTGTTTTTGTTTTTTGTTGTTGTTTTATTTTCTGAGACATAGTTTTTCCTTATAATTTTGCTTTTGAACAATAGCATGGGCAGGAAACAGGCAATAATAGTAATTTTTTTTTTTTTTTTAGGATGAGAAACGATCTTTGCCAATTAGGTAGAGTTGGGAAGAAGGAAGTGTGCTGGGGTAGTCATCTTCTGACACTATTTATTTATTTGAGACAGGCTTTCTCTGTGTAACAAACAGCTTTGGCTGTCCTGGAACTCACTCTATAGACCAGGCTGGCTTCAAACTCACAGAGATCCAACTGCCTCTGCCTCCCGAGTGCTGGGATTAAAGGCACGGGCCACTATGCTTAGCTTTGCCTAAGTAATTTTTGATTTCAGGCCTTGCTGTTTCTTAGTTTGTCTGTTGCTTTGTCCACAGGACTGCCTCCAGCTTGGGGATGGGAAAGAGACTGGTATCCGGAGGGAATGTCAGACAGTTTTCATATACACTTGTGATGGGGAAGCGTCTAGGGTCCTTGTGTTGATGTACATGTGCAGCATTCTTCGGAAGGTTTTTGAATGCAGAAGTTATTCTGGGCATGCCTGTGAGAGAAGGGGCAGGGCGGGGCCATAAGGGCCAGGGCAGGGCCATAAGGGAGCCGGGGCTCGGGCTGCTTTATTTAGTGTCTCCTCCAGCCAACTGCATTCCTGTTGCTCTCTTTGTTAATACTTTTGCTTGCGTGTTAGCTGAGCTACAACATTGACTTCTGTAACATCCTTACCACAACTAGGCCTTTGATTACTCTTAAATATCACCTGTTATCCGACCGATCAAGACATGCTTCCCTTAGGCTCATGTGCTGACTGACGGCTTGGTCCCCAGTCAATAATGCTGTTTTTGGAGGCCATGGAAATTTTGAGGAGGTTAAGTCCTAACTTGAGAAAGTGGGCCACCGAAGGCATGACTTTGAAGGTTGTTCCCAGTCGCTTAGTCTCTTCTACTCTGTCCAGCATGAGGTGAGTCACCTATGCAGCACACTCCCACCACGGTGCACCTAGCATCAAGAGTCAAGCACTATGGACTGAAACCTCTAGCTCTGTGAGGTAGTTAGTATGAATCCTTCCTGTCTTGGGTTGTTTTCGCTCAACACGAAGCACAGCTGAAACATCATCCAAGATGCAGTTCAGAGAAGCCATGGTGCTTTCACAATGCAGGGACCACGTCTCATCTGCTTCATTGCTATGCTGTTTTTACATGCGGCTTTGATTCCTGGTCCAAGATGGCAGCTCTCACTACATTCTACCTTAACCAGCAGCAAGAATGTTGTGTGTGTGTGTGGGGGGGGGCAGGGACCACTTTTTCTTTTTTTCTTTAAGGACATAGGAATGAATTTCAATATTGCTTCTGCTCACACATCCTTGACAGATTTTAGTCAAAGAGGCACAACTGTCTGCAGACGATAGCCATGTGTTCAGTTATAATTTGGGGACTCTATCTCTGAAGGAAGATAGGGAGATCAGATATCAGAGGACAATTAACTACCTCTGCCACAGTCTTTTAAACACCTAAATATCTGTGCACAGGCTTTATCTCTCAAATGAAGCATATTTATTTCCCTTACTATCCAAAAGCAGATAACTTGTTTTATCTAATCACAGCATCTCTGAGCAAGGTCCCGGATCCCTGGGTGATGTGTAATCCTCTAGTGTCTGGATATGGTTCCCTGTGACCTAGTAACCTATGAACTGAAAGGCAACTTATCTCTCTCCCACAATAGAATAAGCACAGTTAAGACTCTCCCTTGGAAGTACAGAGAGGCAGTCCCAGGTCCAGATGAGCAGACACTGCTGGACCTTCTTCCCTAGGAGTGCATTCCTCTCTTTCCTGGCCTCCACTGGGCAGCATCTTGCCCTGCTTTTGAGATGAATGCTTGGTCTTTAGTGGTCTGGACTGGAGCTCATACTGGGGACGAGGCTGTTCTTGGACGTTTCCTAGCTTTGCAGTCCATTTCCCTGCTGGACAGGCATGGTGATGTTTGGAATATTGCTCCTTTAGGTGACCAATTTCTCCCCTTTTTCATCCTTTCTTTTTCTGGGAGATGGACCTATTTTGGTGCATAAATGCTTCTTTGTCCTCTGGTTTTCAATGACAAGACCCAGAGGAAGGGAAAAGAGGAGGGTGCTGGGGTGTGTCTTGCCTGGCTTTCTCCTGGCTGTGACACTCTAGGATGGTGAAGCCATTTCCCCCTAGGCAGCGTTTACCTTTTTGCTTCAGGACCATATCTCCTTCCTCCCCAGGAACCTTAAGAGGAACAGAGGCCCTGCACTGTTCCTGGTTGAAAGGTTCTTACACACCCTAGGGTCTCTTCCCCCTGCCCCCATAATTCATTAATAATTCACTTGTTAAACAGCTCTCACGTTATACAGTTTTTTTTTTTTTTAGTATTTCCCGAGGAAATGCAGGAGAAATCTGATCTCCTTGGAACTAGCCTATCCCCACACCTTCCCAGGTTAGTTCTCTGCTTTATTTACTTCAAATCAGTTTCAGGTAGACAGCCACAAAACATAGAGCTCACTCAGCCGCAAGATTTGCAACCGAAATATTGCATCTTCTGTCCACTGACCTCTATGATCTGTCCATTTGCCTTGTGTTGTTTACTGGCTAGGATGGACACCTGATGTTGGCATCTTGAAAGAGGAAGGAGTCATTTTAGTTCCATGACCAGAAGGCAAGGCGGGGTTCATGGCTGTAGTGGCAGATGTGAGTGTGGTTTGCTTACATTTTGGCAGCCAACTAGGAAGCAGAGAGCTCAGGCTGGAGCTAGGGCCAGGCTAGAACCTCTAAGCCTCTTGCAGAACTAGGGTCACAGTCCCTAAAGGTTCTCTCGCAATCAGTGTAGTCAGTTGGGGACCAACAGTTCAAATACAAGAGCTTGTTGGGGGCACTTCACATCTAAACCGTCATATGCTCCTCAGACTGGACACCATTCCAAATAATGGGTGGGGCTAGCAAGATGGCTCAACAATTAAGAGTTCAGATCTCAGCATCCACATCACGTGGCTCACAACTACATGTGATGCCGGCTCCAGGGGACCTGACATTTTATTCTGACCCCATAAGCACCCCCCATACACATAAATAATAAAATTAATCTTAAAAACATAAATAATATGTTGAGAGGTCAGATCCCAGCTGTAGCCTGATACTGGAATTGGATTGGTTCCCATTGTCTCGGGGCTTCTGCAACAGAAGTGCTGAGAATTTAAGAAGAGTCTAAGAGTTACAGCAGCTGCTGGGTGCTACAGCAGAACTAACTCGTGCTTCAGTGTTTACTGTAGAAGAACCGTCCATTTTCTCCTGCCATTCACCCAGTGTAGCTTATAAGTAAGACAGAGTGTTTTTTAAATGCACCGAGTTTTCTCTCATACAGAAATTATCTCAGACCTCATCTCTTCTGTGGGGCTTTGCGTCAGATGTCAAGAAGCACCTTACAGAATGAGTTTTTCCAACTTGTTTCCTTGGTTGCAGGCAGTTTATGGCTTGCCTTCCCATCACAGCTGCTCACAGTTTAACTAAGTTTGCTTAAGGGGAAAATAAGAGCTACCGGCTTCCCATTTAACAAAGATCCCCAGATAACAATTGCTTAGGAAAAACAAACAGACTTCTTAGGTTTTGAGGTAAAGGCTGACTAACTTTATCTGAAATGGCTGCTCCATGGTGGCAAGAGTCATCAGGTCCCTTCTGCCTTTACCATGTGACCTAGTTAGCATGTGACTGCTTTGTTTCTGGCTAAGATGGCCTCTCTGCCTCTTGTAAGAATGTCCATGGCACTGGCATAATGGAGGAGAGAAAAAGAAACCCCTTACTTTAAGAAGATAACTGGAGAATTATTTCATTTTTATTCATAACCATTGACCAAAACTTGAACACACTGTCCCATGTATGTTTAGTGGAACTTGGAAAGCGGAACTTGGAACCTCTACTCTGGTGGTTGTATGCCCATCTGAAATGTGAGGGCTTTGCTAATTCAGATGGAAGAGAATGGTGTTTGGAAACATCAGTTTGCTGAGGAACAAGTCTCTATATCTGTCTATAACCCGATATTGACACCATGTTCCTTCAGACAAGATGTACTGGAGAGGTACAGCGTAACTTCCGTGGTATATATTGCCTAAAAATGTATAATATAAGTTTAATCTTCAAGAGATATCAGATAAGCCAAAGTTTAGACATCCATGATAGATATAGTGACACAGACCTGTAATCTCAGGATTTGATAAGCTGAGGCAGGAGGATTGTGGTTTACAAACTAGCCTAGAGTTCCCTGTAGGAATGGAACTGACAGAATTTAAATATCTCTTGTTCTGGGATTATAGGCTCATGCCTCTCTGCCTTTGTGTGTGTGTGCACATATGTGCACATGTGTGTGAGTGTGTGTGCCTGTGTGTGTGCGTGTGTGTGTGTGTGTGTGTATGTGTGTGTAGTACTGGGGGTCAATCCCAGGATTTTGTGCAAGAACTCTGCTATAAAAATTACACTAAAACATTGTTTTAAGTGAGTGAAGTTAATCTCTTTGTGATTTCAACTTCCTTCCTAAGGGATACATGTCAGCAACATTGCAGTATTATTATTAGGCTAAGTTGTTCACTTTAGGATTAGTGTTGAAGATAACAGCAAGGTTTCCTCAGTGCTGGGATTAAAGGCATGCACCACCAATGCCCCACTGAGTGTCTTTACTTTTTAAAGTAAGTTTGGTTCTGAACTGGTGTGTGTGTGTACACATGCATGCCAGTGCACATGCATGTGTGTACATGGACCAGAGGTTGTCATTCAATGCCTTCTCCAATAATTGTCTTATATTTTTTGAGACAGGCTGGCCTATGTTAAGGATCTTTCTGTTTGACTATCTCATCCAGGTACATGTTGCTATTCTGGATTTCCACATGGATGCTGGGCATTCACACTTAGGTGCTCATGCTTGTATGGCAAGCATTTTAATGAGTAAGTTATCTCCCTAGCCCTGGTCTTGAACTTTTTATGTAGCCCAGGATGGGCTTGAACTTGCCAGTCTTCCAACTGAAGTTTCCTAAGTGCTGGAATACAAGTGTGCACCATTGTACTTGGCTTTCTGTTGATCCACTATGAAGAAACCATGTACACTAGGACTATTTATGAGTATACTTTCCTTATGCCTTGTTTCCTCATGGCTGCAGAAATCCTGCTCCCCACCTGGCAGCAACCCAGCCTCAAGCTTTTATTATTGGTGGCGCTGGCAGTGATCTCCAGACCCAGATGGGGGAAGCTGGTTATGATCTCAGTAAGATTAATAAGAAGTAATCAGCTGCATTCAGCCACGTTATAGACATAAAAATGAGCAAACACATCAAGGAATTTAAGTAGCTAGTTCACAGAGAATTAGAAATTATAAAGTGAAGTTACTTTGGAATTCTGTTGTAAGAAATCTCTTTCTCTCCTCTCTAAACATTCACACAGGCATACAAAAGCATTCACAATATATGTCAACATGAGTAGTTTGTTACTTTATTCTTGTGGTGATGGGTATTGAACCCATGATCTTACACATGCTTGGCAAGTTCTTTACTACTGAATTCATCTTCAGGATTTAGAATTAACATATATTTTATCTGTGCTTATACTGAATATATTCTCTGTTATTAGTCTTTAGCATGATTTTTTGATAGCTGTATAGTATGCCCTTATTTTCGTAGATATTCTGTATTTAAATACTTCCTGCATTGGGCATTTAGAAGGTTCCTATTGCCTCATCATTCACAATGTAGAAATCAATATGATTAAATGTAAATCTTTGTATGAATGTATATATTTTAAGACTTTTTAATTCTTCATGCCATTTTTTTTTAAGACAGAGTCTATCTAGGTGGTCTTGATTGACCTAGTACACGCTGTAGCCAAACTGGCCTGAAACTCACAGAGATTCACCTGCCTCTGCTTCCTGAATTCTGATATTAAAAGGTGTGTACCACCACAGACCCCCCCCCACTTCTATTTGATAGGATCTCACTATGTAGTTTTGACTGGCCTGGCTCTCCCTATGTAGGCCAGACTATACTGAAATTCATAAAGATTTGCCTGCCTCTGCCATGTCACCACACAAAACTTTACTAAATTCACTTTTAAAAAATATGGCTCTATGGGGTAAAGGTGCAGCTCAGTAGTTGGCAGAGCACTTATCTAGCAGGCAGGAAACCCTGTATTCAGTCCTCAGCCCTAACTAATCTGGATGTGTTGTACATGCCTGCAATCCCAGCACTCAAGAGACAGGAGCAGGAGGATCAGAAATTCAAGGTCATCCTAACTACTTAGTGAGTTTCAGGCTGTGAACTACATGAGACCTGGTGGAAAAATAAATAATAATGAAGTATTAGCTTATATATTCACTGAGATGGATATGAAAGACCATTTCTGTGCACTTTGCCTATGCTATAGGGATTTTTAAAAATTCCAAACATTAATCTTCTTAGGTAGCATGTTAGTTTTCTGTGGCTGTGACAAAATATTTGACATAAGCAACTTAAAAGAGGAAGGATGCATTTTTGCTTGTGGTTTCAAATGTTTCAGTGAACAGTTGGCTGGATCCTCTGCTATGAGCCTGAGCAGGCAGAATATCATGGCAGAGAGAAGTCAGAGAGAGCCAATCACCAACATGTTGGGAAGTCAGAGGACAACTTTTGGTATTGGTTCTTCCTTCCATTATGGGGTCTAAGAATCGAAGTTCAAGTGACAAGTACATTCTTAACCTACTGACCCAGCTCCCTAAGAAAACTTTGTAAGCTGGTGTGCTATCAGGGGCATTTACTAAGTGAGTCCCATTGTGGATTGATAGATTATTATTATTTATTATTATCCATTTATATTTAGAGTTTTCTGTGCATTCTTATTTCGAATGTGACCCTGGGTAATTTGATGAACTATTTGGGCCCCTCCCCCATTTATTAAGTGAGAATCACTAACATTTCTTTCTAGAAACTGAAGTGAAACATCTGGTGCATCTATATTTATTTTATAATTTTTGATTGCAAGTTTTTAAAATATGGCATTAGGATTGGGATTCACTTTAAGTTGCTATTGAAGGCTGAATAGCATAGAACAGGTGCAATTTCAGCTTATCTATTTATTTTATGCATATGAGTGCTTTGTCTGCTTGTTTGTGTATGTATGTATGTATGTGTGTGTGTATGCATGCATGTATGTATGTGTAGCCCTTGTATGCCGGATGCCTGAGAGGTCAGAAGAAGGTGTGGGATTCTTTGGCACGGGTATTACAGATGGTTGTGAACTGCCACGTGGGCACCAGAGATTGAATCTGGGTCCTCTGAAAGAGCAGTAAGCCCCAAGACTGCCAAATCTTTTTTGTTCGTTTGTTTTTGCATTTTATTCTTATGTTTTGGCTGTCTTAGAAGTTACTCTGTAGACCAGGCTGCCCTTGAAGCTCACAGAGATCCACCTGCCTCAGCCTCCAGAGTTCTGGGAGAAAAGTTCTTAACACTTCAGTTTTTTTTCTCTTTCTCTCTCGCTCCCTCCCTCTCTGTCTGCCTCCCTCCCTCCCTTCCTTCCTTCAGGACTTTCATTTCATTTTCCTTTTGTTTTTGTTTTTTTCTTGTTTTTGTTTTTGTTTTTTGAGACAGGGTTTCTCTGTTGCTTTGGAAGCTGTCCTGGAACTACCCTTGTAGACCAGGCTGGTCTTGAACTCACATGTGCCTGTATACCATTTGCATGCCTGATGCCCATGGAATACAGAAGATGACAGATGCCCTGGAACTAGAGTTATAGGCAGTTGTGAGCTGCTGTGTGGGTGCTCAGAATCAAACTTGGGTCCTCTGGAAGATCAGCCAGTGCTCTAGACCATGGAACCATCTTTCTAGGTTCCAATCTTAGTTTTCAAAAGAACTAAAGGTGGGGGTGGGGTGTGGAGATGGCACAGTAGATAAAGATGCTCCTGCCAAGCCTGGTGGCCTGAGTTTAATTTCTAGGACCCACATGGTGATAACTGACTCCCAAAAGTTGTCTCTGAATCTTCAAACACCTACATGCACACGAGTACACACACCTGAACAACTACCAAATAAATAGGTGAATAAATAAATGGATTTAAGGGAAAAAAGTTCTCAGGGACTGGCAAGATGGCTCAGTGTGTAAAGTCATTTGCCACGACCTGAGTTCTCTGGAACCCATGGTAGAAGGAGAAAATTGACCCCGAAAGTTTCCCCCTGTTTTCACAAACTCTGTGGTTCCTTCACTCATACACACAACATACATATACATATATAGTCATAACACATATTTAAAAAATAAAAGTTCACATTGCCTTTACAAATCAATATTTGATTTTGGCTTTGGCTTTATGCCATGGGAAACAATTTGGTATTAAATAGTTTTCACAGACTCTGTCTTTTTGAATTATTTGTATTTTAAAAAGAGAAAGAATTATTCCTGGGCATAAGCTTTATGGCTGTTAATTAAACATTTGGATGCAATTTTTATCCTGTTTCATTTGAACCTGGACATACTCCCTCTAGTGGCTCAAACTATTTAAAATATTTGCTGAATGTTGCAGGCCAACTTAATTTCTAGTTGCCTTGGGTTAATGATCACATTTGCTCTCGTGGCATTTCCTCCTTTCTCCACGGCTGCTATTGTTTGTCTATTAATTAGTTAAGATGTGGGGGATGGTGTCAGGATGCGTTGTGTTTGTGTGTCATTTCAATTTGACATTGAAGTAGATAGTAAATCATGATCTTGATTGAATGGAGATTTACTGAGCATTCTCTGTCCAGGCTGGAAGAAGAAGCAGACAGTGTCTGTTCCAAGGAAGCCAAAGTCTGAATGGGTGCTGTTGTTGCCCATCTTTCTTTCCTCTCTGTGGCACGGAGGTTTGGAGCATTAGGGAGGTGTCTGCTGCCTTGGTATGACTTCCCGCTGGTGGTGTGGTAATGATGGCATTCAGTTGCTGACTTCCCTTCTCCCTGGCAACCACTGTGACATTTGTGACGTTCTGGATTTCTAGCCCCAAAATCCATGCTCAGCTTAGTTCTTCTAATACTCTATGCCATCCCTATTCTTGAGATTTTGAAGATTTTCTCTTGGTTTTGCCTTGTCTGAGTTAACATCCTGTGATTGAGATGAAATTACCCCAAATACAACATAAGGGGAGTGGATAAAGATAGCAAAGGTGGTAAAAGTGTTAGCTGTCAAGCCTGAAGATCAAAGTTTGATCCCCAGACCCACATGGTGAAACAAGAGAGCTGACTGCTGAAGGTTGTCCTTGGACCTTTACACACAAACACCGTGGCACTCCTGATCATGCCCCCACATCATGCACACAAACAGTAAATAAACTCAAAAAATAGTAACTACAGGAATTTTCTCTTTAGTTTAAACTTTTTTTCCAATATTATAACAAAATTATACTTGTCTCCACGTCTTCCCAGGTGCTCATCTTGCTTCCCTTCAAAGGTATGATCTGTTTACTTCTTTAATTGCTGCTAGGTCTATGTGTATATTGTGAGAGCCAACAACTATGTTTTAAATTTTAATTATTGTGCCTAAGAGATTAATGAAATAAAAATGCTTCTAACTCGTAAGCCCCTTGCCCAAGGACAGATACTTCCTGAAATGCTGGAGGATGATGTTTATGGGAAATAAGAAGACAGTGTTTGTTCCCTAAACAAATTTGTTTGATCTAACTGTACTGGATGTGCTTAGTCACCTATAAGCAGGAGGTACACAGGCAGGAAATACGTCAGGAAGAATGCTAGTCTCTGGTTGGATGTAGATGGGAGGTACACAGGCAGGAAATACGTCAGGAAGTATGCTAGTCTCTGGTTGGATGTAGATGGGAGGTACACAGGCAGGAAATACATCAGCATGTATGCTTGTCCCTGACTGAACCTGGTGGATGGCCTCTTGGTTTTGTCTTTTTAAGCCTCTTCAAAACATGACTCATGACCATTTTCTGGAAACTCAGGAATGGAGCTGGCCAGAGTCCCTTATCCTGGTCAGTATTTAATTAAAGCTTGCTTCAAATTTGGCTCAAAATTGTGGTATTGGTCTTACTCTTGACCAGTGAGATTAACAATATCTATACATAAATGAGCATATATGTACATATATATTGCTAAATATATAAATACAACCTGCTCCATCCGTATAATGTTTGTCTTAGTTAGAGTTTTCAGTGTTGTGATAAAACACTGAGCATAAATAATTTAGGGAGGAAAGTGTTTATTATAGTTTACAACTTATAGTTCATCATCCAGGGAAGTCAGGGCAGGAACTCAAGGCAGGAGCTGGAAGCAGGGACTGATGCAGAGACCATGGAATAGTACTGCTGAGCTTACTGGCTGGTTTCTCATGGGTTGCTCAGCCTGTCTTCTTGTGATACTCAGAAACACCAGCCCAGGGGCGGAGCTACCACAGTGGGTTAGGTCCTTCTATATCAATCAATCAATTGATCAACCAACCAACCAATCAATCAATCAGTCAAGAAAATGCACCACCACAGGCCAATCTGATGGAGGCTTTTTCTTGGTTGAGATTCCCTCTTTCCAAATGACTGAGCTTATGTCAAGTTGACATGAAATTGGCCAGCACAATGTTACAAGTATGTATATGTTTTCAGGGCTGACCATCTGGTATTGGCTAACCAATCAGTGTGGCTGTTCAGGGTATAGTACACCATGGTCAAGCACTTGAGGTAGCTGGTCATATTATATCTATAATCAGGAGACAGAGACTGATGAATGCTCATGCTTAGCCAGTGATTTCCTTTTTATGCAATCCATTACTGAAACCCAGGGGATGGTACCACCCTTCTTAATGGTGGGTCTTCTCACCACAATTAACAATCAAGCTATTCTTTCACAGGTGTGCCCAGAGGTAAGCCTTCTGTAAATAATCCTTCACAGGCTATCTGAGACTTCTCCTAGGTAATTACAGGCACTAACCACCACTTTCCACTGTTTCTCAGAGTTGTTCCAGGACCCACGTGGGACTTTGTTTGAGAGTCAGGGTTGATGGTGTAAATGTATGTAGACATGATTCCTGTTTCTTCAAAGAGCTCCTATACCATTTTGCTTCTCTTTCTAGATTTCCTCCCTTCTGTATCGCTGAGAACTGTATCCAGGCAAAAGGTATTTTAAAAAACTTTATCTATCTATCTATCTATCTATCTATCTATCTATCTATCTATCCATCTATCTATTTGTGTGTGTGTTCTGTGATATTTTCATTTTGTTCTGACAATAAAGCTTGTTTGGAGTCAGAGGGCAGAGCTAGCCACCAGCTGACTAAAATTATCCATAGAGGTTTTGGAGACAGGAAGTAGTAAGGTGGGACTTAGAGTCTCAGCTTTTTTTTGGATAGAGGAACAGAAGAGATAGGAGGTTGCTGGTGGCTTCTCTGCTGCTTCTCCGATCATTCAGGTTCTAACCCCAATATCTGACTACCACTTTTTTATTGATGAAGAAAAATTAGGTCGAGTAGTGGCGGTGCACACCTTTGATCCCAGCACTTGGGAGGCAGAAGCAGCTGGGTCTCCGTGAGTTGGAGGCTTCAGAGAAACCCTGACTAAGAAAAAAAAAAGAATTAGATAAACACTTCAAAAAAGAAATTTGATACAGATAGTTTAAGTTATTTGTCTAAGGATACACAGATACCGAGTGGAAAGGACTGCCTAATTGACAAACTCCTATGGCGCTGCAACAGGTATCAACCCTGGTGGTGAAGGATTGGAAGGCACTAGCTAACACAGAGAACACAATTAGTGTTTACTTTATAATAACTTTACTGAAACAGCAGGAGAGAGAGGAGAGAGAGAAGATACAGCAGGAGGAAAGCCTACTTTGAATAAATATTCATTTACTATTGGCACTTAAAAACAAAAAGAAAAGGAGATAGAAAACTCAGACGTGGGGCTGGGGATGCAGCTCTGTTGGCTGGCATACCTGAGGCTCTAGGTTCAATCCCCCACACAGCATAAACTGGGCATAGTGGCACATACTTGTAATCTCAATACCTGGGTGGTATTGAGTTCAAGGTCTTCCTTGGCTACTGTCTTAGACAGGTTTTTACTGTGGTGAAGAGACACCATGACCACAGCTACTATTATAAAGGAAACCATTTGATTGGGGCTGGCTTATAGTTTAAAGGTTTAGTCCATTATCTTCATGGTGGGGGCATGATGGTGTGCAGGCAGACACAGCACTAGAGAGGTAGCTGAGAGTTCTACATCTGGATCCACAGGCAGCAGGAAGTGACAGCTTGAGCATTCATAGACCTCAAAGCCCACCTTCTAGTAATGTACTTTCTCCAACAAAGTCACATCTACTCCAACATGGCCACACCTCCTAATAGTGCCATACCCTATTGACCTATGGGGCCATTTTTATTCAAACCACCACAGCTACAAAGTGTGGTCAATAGTCTGGGTAAGGGACCTTTTCTCTAAGACAGCTGGATGTCAAGTGTGTCTAATAAGACCCAACAGTGCTAAACTTAGGGTGGACAGTCATGCCAGCTAGAGGAAGGGCCTGGGAACCATAAACAGGTTGTGTAATCTTGGTGAATAGAGACTAAATTATCTGTGAATTACAAGGAAGTCTGGGAAGCTGAGGGCCATAGAGCTTAATAGAGTAGTTTCTTTGAAAAATGCAGTCAGAAGTCACCGAGGAAGAGAAGAAACAAATCCTGAGTCAGGTTGAAGGTCACTGTTATTAGGGCTGTGTCTTAGTCAGGCCTAATACGGCTGTGATGAAATACAATCAAGCTGGGGAGGAAAGGGTTTATTTCCTTACACTTCCAGATGATAGTAAGAAGTCAGACAGTAACTCAGGCAGGGCAGGAACCTGGAGGCAGGAGCTGCTGCAGAGGCCATGGAGGAGTGCTGCTTATGGGCTTGCTCAGCCTGCCTTCTTATAGAAACCAGGACCACAAGCCCAGGGGTGGCTCCACTCACAATGGGCTGAGCCCTTACCCATCAGTTACTAAAATAAGAAAATCCTCTACTGGCTTGTCTACAGCCCTATCTTATGGAGGCATTTTCTTAATTGAGGTTCCTTCCTTTCAGATGACTTTAGCTTGTGTCAGGTTGACCTAAAAACTACCCAGCACAGTCTGGGAATGTAGCTTATTCATTAATAGAACACTCACCTGGCATGCAAAGTACTGCACTTCCTCCCTGACACTGGAAAGAAAAGAAATTATTATTATTATTATTACTCTGTTATGTACCAGAAACTGTATGAGGCATACCACATATACATCTTTTCATATTAGTCTTCAATAATAAAGAATACTGCCTATTCTGTTTAACTGAGAAGGAATCAAGACACAGAGAATTCCAGTAAACTGCTTCTCATCTCTCAGTTACAAAACTCAGGTGACTTTCCCAGCTCAGCTGGCCTTGATGTGACATAAGATATATGGCACTTAACACATGAGCATTTGAGACAGCCAGGAGGAGGCAGTAGAGATGATGGGTGGTTTGCCACCAAAGCTCAGATACGTCGATCACCTAGATTGAGTGTAGTCATCTGAGTGGAGTGAGTGTAGTCACACTTTGAGAGCCAAAAAATTCAATACTAAGATGTAGCAGAGTTGGGAACTGACAAGAAGGTAATGGCTAGGTGGGCAAGGCAAGAATACATGACAAAGGGTTCCAGGCAACCTCAGGTTCTCTGAAATGTGGGAATTTGTTATGTCTCTTGGCATTAACATCCAGCAATGATGAACTGGAAACTTTTGGCCTAAAATTTTTACATGTGTAAAGGTAAGTTTTGGTATATCAGATTCCTTTCTCTTAAATTTTCATTTATTTTTGAGATCATACTGTGTGTAGGGACATCAGAGGCTTGTTGACCAATGTTCATGTTTGGGAAATGAGCGTGTAGCTTTAGAGCTGGTTGGGATTATGCCCTCTTAAATTACTGCTTTTGATGTCTGTTTTCTTCACACTGCCATGTAGATAGATAAATGCAGTCTTACCATATTCTTTTGCAAACAAAATAAAATATGATATCTGTTCAAAAACACTGACTGAGGAAAAGGAAAAAGCCAGCTTGGAAAAAAGGTTATTGGGATGCAGAACGTATATTTGTTGAAAGCACCCGTCAGGAGAGAGGCTGGGTTGTGCAGAGGGGCCAATGGAAACAAGACATGATGAAGATGAAGACGAAGCTCACTCCCTAAGTCTGCTAAAATGTGAATTTATGAATCCTGAGAGGTTGGAAGCCAAAAGAGATCTAATTGTGCGTTGTTTGACTTGGCTCTCTAAACAGCCAATCCTTGGCATTCCCTGCAAATATCTCACTTTTGTCCAACTGACCTTGCTTGAATGTTTTTCTTCTTGCAAACAGAAAGTATTTCTGAGCATCCAATGGTAACTCAACTAATAAAGTTTTCAACTCTAAATGTGGACCATGTGCTAATGGAAACCATATTACTGCTGGCAACAGTCCCCCTGCCTTATTATCATATTCTAGCTCAAGTATTTCACACAGCAGGATCTCTTCAGGGGCCCAGAAAAACAGCTCAAGAAATGATACTTCTGCAGTTTCACACACTTACTTCAAGTGTATGGTAAGAATCAGAGAGAGGAGGTCATCCAGATAAATGGAAACTTGTAGTTAGAAAGAAAGTTTGAAATACTGCCCCCCCCATCCCGCCAAATGGCCTTCGTTAAAGGTATGAAAAGTTGAACCAAGAGTTGGATTAAGCAAAAAGCTCGAATGCATAGTTTTCACAATTCTCTCAGGCTTGTGTTAACATATGTAACATATGTACTACTCTCCAAAGGACACTCTACTTTCTAATTGTATGTTAGTAATTAACTTATTTTATGCAGACACAGTCTCCTGATATTTTAGTTCTATTTATTTGTTTGCTTTTAAAAGCAATGGTGTGACAGGGCAAGGGGTTCTTCTTCCATCTTGTGTCCCTCTGAGGCCGTTTCCAGGTTTAACTAGAATCTTATCTCCTTGATGGGGAATCCCATGGAAAACTACCCAACTGGATTCTAGGAATCAAAGGTCAGGATGTCCTAGCTCACTTATCTTTAGCCTTTGTTAAAACTGCTTGTTTGTGTAGAACCTCCTGCAGCTAACTGTTCATCTTAGCTGCCTGTTTGTGCGGAACCTCCTCTGGTTGCCTCGCCACTTATATTAACTTCTGTTACAACAGTTTGCTTCAAATTGCTCACTTTGCAAAGCAAATCCCCACCCCACGCCAAGTGCTGACTGAGATGCCACAATGATGTCTCTGGACTTAAAAACCCCTATGTTCTGGAGACTAGGGGCCATACTTAGGGGACCCCCCACACACTCTGCCCCTGTCCTAGCACTTGAATATGGTCCCAGCTTTTTTGGATGGAATACAGACTTTCAATTGGTTAACAAACAATGTCTGAATGTTCATCTCTTTCTGCTTGGCTGGAGGGCAGGGTTCTAGCTCAACCACTGCGATAATAGGGTAGGGATATAGTCAGGCACATTATTTGTTCACTCTGCATCCTATGCCTCACATAGAAGTGAATGTTTTAAATTAGGTGACTGCTAGATTCTCACCCAGCTCTTACTGTAGATAACTGTTTGACTCTGAGCCTTTGTCATATATTGGAAGTGGAGGTTAACTTGGAAGGAAAGAGTGATTTCTCAGTGTCTAATTTTCCTGTGATTTTACCCTTAAAGCAGATTATGGAGCTGAACCCGGCTGGTAAATAATGCCTTCTTTGTTTCATGTTACTCTAAAATCATGGTTCACACTTGGAAGGTGGGGCCAGAGGATCAGGAATTTGAAGGCTGTGCTTGGTTACCTAGTGAATTTGAGACTTGCTTGTGTCATGAAACGGGTCTCAAAAATATAACACAGCACAACAGGATTGAAGTGGAAAAGACCATCCATCGAAGAAATCAATACGTCCACCTCATTTCCTAGGACAGCAGGACTCTGACCAGCTTCTTCTGGAGAATATTTCAGTGCAGTGGGGGAAAAGAGGACCCAGAGGAAGGTGGGCAGGCAGGCTAGGCAGAGATGGCTAGAAGCTTTGGTACGGAGGGCTCGTAATTTCCCTTGACGTGCAGAGATGGAATTCTCTCCTGCCTGTCTTTCTCAGCTTGTATAAGAACATCCTGAAGAAAAATGTTAACAGTGTGAGTGACCTTCACTGAGCTTAACGATTCATTGATTGTAAAAGATGTTTTACCTGAGCTAACAATGAGTGTGTATTCCTGGGGCCTCAACCCACTGACCTGGAACGAGCCCCCCAGAAGTGTACTAAGTGGCCAGGGAAAATGGGCTGGAGTTTATATTTATCTAACAGATAATTGAGCATACTAAAAGGTCTTTTATTATCCTTATGTGAATTACGTACATGGTAGGTCATTATTAAAACCATGTGTATTCCTGTCTCTCTTTTGAATACTTCTGAGAAGCAATCCTCACATGCTGGAGAATGCAAACCAGGCTTATATTAGAGGTAGTGCAAACAAACACAACTAAGGAGGTAAACTTACTTCATAAATTACCTAATACCCTCTGCATTAAGAGATAAATAACTTTTGACTGCTCCCATCTGCTCACACATGTAATCGTTAGGTTCCATGTGGTTAGCCTAGAAGAACATGTTTGAGTCACAAAGGGGTTTGGCCTGTGTTGATTTCATGTTGTCCACTGGGACAGGTAATTTGTGTAGATGATTGTCTCAGAATTCTAAATACAACATTCTTGGGACCAGAGTCAAGATAATCTCAGACAGTTAAACTCCTATAACCATCATGTAGAAAAATACTTCATTTAGCAGTTAGCCATAAACCCTAGGATTTCTGTGTCAGAATTACTTTTGTTAGAGACCAAGAAAAAGGGAACTTGAAGTTCTTAATTGTCTTAGGAAGGACACCAAATATCTCTCGAAATCTCATTGAAGTCTTATTTTAATAAAGTCTCACTAAGACATAAATAATCAAGTAAAATTCCTTGCTTTTCACAGAACAATGTGGTTAAGAGCACTGACTGCTCTTGCAGAGGGCCTGGGTTCAATTCCCAGCAAGCACATGGCTGCTCAGAAGCCATCTATTACTCCAGTTCCAGAGGATTTGGTGCCGCCTTCTGGCCTCCAGGGGCACCAGGCATACAAGTGGTACCCAGACATGCATTCTGACAGAACACCCATACACTTAAAAACAAGACACAAACAGAAACAGGTGCTGGAGTGATGGTACAATAATTAAGAGATGTTGCAGCTCTTGCAGAGGACCCTGATTCAGTTGCTAGCACCTATGTCTGGCAGCTTACAACCACCTGTAACTCCAGTTCCAGGGGTTCTAACATCCTTTTCTGACCTCTGTGAATACTGCACATACATGGCACACATACATAGTACATACACAGACTACATGAATGAATCTTAATACAAATAAAATATTTAAAACAAAGCTTTGAATATATATTAAATAAATTAACACATTCTTCAGGTAAATTGAGACCTTAAAAATATGGATAACATTCTTTTCAACTAGCTCCCAGAATCCAGGTCTCTATCTCAGATGCTCTCTGCTAAGTGTGTATCCATCCAGATCCAATATATATATAAACACACATCTCTCCATGGAAATATACTAAATATACTCATTATGAATCGCCATTGTTGTGTAGCTTTTTCTTTTTCTTTTTTCTTAACCAAATAGCATGTCTGGAGGAATTTTCCTTGGTAGCATATATAATTAACTTAATTACTTGAAATTGTTTCTATACTCAATACTTTAAGCAATAACTATTATGACATTTATTTCTTGTTCTGTTTTTATAGATATTAAAATTGTTTCCATTTTGTACAGTGACAAAGAATTCTGCAGTTCATTCCTATGTACCCGAACCAATTGCTAAGTCTGAATGGCATTCAAAACCATTTCATATCTGCTTTCTCCAAAGTATTTCAAAGACAATCTTAAAATAATTAAATTCTTATGTTTTTTTTAATTGTTTCATACACAGAACAACAAGTAAGTGATGTTTTTGTTGAGTGAGTAAATAATAGTTTTTTTGTTTGTTTGTTTGTTTTGGTGGGGGAGACTGTTGTATTGGGAATAGGAAAGGTTCTGCTTCTGTGGACTAGCTTTTTGTAAAATCATATAAGGGGAAACTCCAGTTTTTGTCTTTTGTTTTCCTTAACAATAGATGATCTAGCTGGGCGATGGTGGCACATGCCTTTAATTCAAGTACTTGGGAGTCAGAACAAAGGCAGGTGGATCTCTGTGACTTTAAGGACAGCATGGTCTACAAACAAGTTCCAGAACAGCTAGGACTATTATACAGAGAAACCTTGTCTCAAAAAAAAAGTGATACAGTCATCCCTGAAAATATACATACAAGTACATTATATGGACTGGACAGACTATGTTTAGCAATATATATGTATATACATACATGAATGCAGTAACAATTAGTGAAAAAAAGATGCCATGAACTTGAAGGAGAACAGGGTGAGGTCTATGGGAGGGTTTGCAGGGAGGAAAGGGAAGCAAGAAACATAATTAAATTTCAAAATTTTACATGATGCTGGTATGATGGTCTATGACTGTAATCCTAGCACTTGGGAGGCAGAGGTAAGTGTATCTCTGAGTTTGAGTCTGTCCTGGTCTACATGGTGAGTTACAGTTAGCCAAGGCTACATAGTGAGAGCTTGTCTCAAAGCAAAATGAAACAAAACAGGAGGTGGTTTACTAGGGGATGCCCACCACCTTGCCATGGCTCTGGCCTTGCTGCTGCTGTCTGGGATGCATGGACAGGAGGTTCTCACAGACCTGTGTACTTAAGAGGTGCTGAAGAGATATTACATTTTACCATAGTTTTACTCAATTTCACAGTATAAAAATGTAGCAAAATTTTAATACATTTATAAATTCACATTGGCGTTGTGGGTAAAAATGAACATGTCAGATGTTGAAGCAATTTGTCATAGTAAAAACTTGTTTAAGTACTAACCTTAAATATTAATATTAAAGGCAAGCAAGAAAGAGCTGAGGCTCTTAAGTGGCAAAATAATTTCAGTGATCATTTTTATGGAATTAACACATTTTCTAATAAGCAGTCTGTGGCTGAATTTATTTTCATTCATTCATCCATCCATTCATTCACTTATCTAGAGACAGGGTCTTTTCTTGTATCCCTAACTGTCCTAGGATTCACTTTGTAGACCATGCTGGCTTAGAACTCACAGAGATTTTTCTGCCTTTGCCTTCTGAGTGTCAGCATTAAATGTGTGCACCATCACACCTGGCAAACTCTTTTATTCATTAGATGACATGGGACCTAAGACAATATGTTTTTTTCTTAGGTGTTCCTTTTATTCTATTAGACTCTTGTTTAGTAGAAGCAAAATAAGGAAGGAAAAAAAGAGAGAAAGAAAGGGAAGGAGGAGGGAAGAAGGAAGGAAGGGAGGAAGGAAGAAAGGAAGGGGGAGGGAGCAAGTCTATACTGTATTTTAATTAATTAATTAATTTAATTAATTAATTAAGACTCAATGATATTTTTCTAAGCAAATACTTCTTTTAGGGCTGCTGCCAAATGATAAATTTAAACTAATAAATTACAACAGAAAAGAAGAATGTGTGTATGTATGACTCATTTTTTTTCCTGAAATTTTCTCTCCTTCCTTCCTTCCTTCCTTCCTTCCTTTCTCTCTCTCTCTCTCTTTCTTTCCTTCCTTCCTTCATTCCCTCCTCCTCCTCTTCTTCTTCTCCTCCTCCTCCTTCTTCTTCAACTATAGGTCAAAGCAGAGAAAAACACAGAAAGCAAGCCTTGCAGAAATTCCTTTACTACTTTGGAAAATTTTTAAAAAATTTGAATGACATAAACCACACAATTCTCCTATCAGTAGCACTGAGTTACTTTTCTGCTTCGAAACCTATGAATCAAGAGTATGTTAATTTTTTAAAATGTGGAACATTATTAAGTTACTATTTTTATAAAGTCAGTATGGTTCTCATTAAATCACTGTAGTCTTTACTTAAACTGTCTGATTGGCACTCCCCTAAAGGTTTTACTCTTAGGTTTTTCCTACCCTGGTGTATTCCTATTATTTCCTCAATAACAGTAGTCTTATTATAGAATGCATATTATAGAATGCATTATAAAAGTGATACTGTACTTGTGTAAATACTCGTTGTAATGTTATGACTCTTTACCAAACTATTAGACTTTAACTTTTTAGAAGTCTAAAATTAATTTAACAGGCATACTATAATGTTTGAACTCAATGCAATAGACTTTTGACCTTACATCCTTTCTCTCCCTGGAGCATGATTATCTTTGGAGCCACACTGGCCAGGACCCTGTTGGCTTCATGTAGGGCAGGCTGGCTTTGAACTCCATATACTCATGAGAACCTTGAATGTTCAATCTTTCTGTATCCCCCTTTTCAGTTCTGGGATCACAGGCATGCACTAGCATGTTAGGTTGTATTTGGATCTAGGAATGTGACTGCAGGATTTTGTGCATAGTAGACTAGCACTCAACCAACTATGTAACATCCCTTCCCTCCACACATTACATTTTCTGTCATTCACTATTGATAACAATCCACACATAGTCAATGTATTTTCCTTCCTTTTTTTTTTTTTAAATGCAAGGAAGGGACCCAGAGCTTGCTGGCAAGCTCTCTACACTGAACTGCCTTTCCTTTTCCATACTCACAATCCTTTTTGTCCATGCCTTCCTAGGAAATTATAAATCGTATCTATCTAGCTATCTTTGTGTAATAATGGTAGGGAGCAACCTTATTTTATTTATTTATTTATTTATTTATTTTGTATTCGTTTTTCAGACTCCAGGAAGTAGGATACAAAGTCTGGTAGGTAACACGACTTCCCTTTCCTGTTTGGAATTTGTGAGTGGCTATTTGATTACCTTGTGACAAATAATGAGAAAACAAACTCAACCTCTAAGAAAGTTTCTGTTAAATGAACTTATAAAGGCCTCAAGTTTCTTGGCCAAATGGATCTCTCTAGTTTAGAAAAGAAGGTCACTTGGGTTTATAAATGTAAATGCATGTGCAAATCTATATAAGCCATGGGGAGACACTGAAGTGAGGCGGGGAGGAGAAAGTCCTGAGAATTCACGGGCGTGGGATTTGGATCCTCTGCTCTCAAGGCCACTGCCCTCTTGTGTGTCTGACAAGAAATGGCCATGTTTTTTGGAAGGAACATTTGGATGGTGCTGTTGCTTTGGTCCCTCATGTGGTTAGCGTTCCTCTCTTTCAGTAATGGGGTCAAACGTCCTGGAGACAGAATGCTGACAGCCATTATGAAGAATTTCCCAGCTCCATTGTTCATTTTCTTACATGGAATAATTTCATGATGGAATACTTTTCAGGTCCCGAATATGTAGGCTCTTGATATTAACATATTCCTGCCCCAAAGGTGTGGTCAGCTACTTGAGTGAAAACACTTCTATTCTTTTAGTGAAGATGGGTTTTGTGTGTGTGTGTGTGTGTGTGTGTGTGTCTGTCTGTCTGTCTGTCTGTCTGTCTCTGTGTGTGTCTGTGTGTGTGTGTATTTGTAGACAGAAGTTTTATTCTGCCTGATCCCACAGCTGTTTAGTTCCAAATAAATACATAGAGATTTACATTAATTATAAACTGTTTGGCCAATGGCTCAGGCTTCTTATTGGCTACCTTTCTCTTAATTATTAACCCATTTCTATTAATATAAGTATTTCCACATGGTCTTGGCTTACTGGGGAGTGCTCCTCCATGTTAGCCCTTAGTCCTTTGGTGGCTATATGGTGTCTCTGTTGAGGCTCATTCTCTGTTTCTTCTCCAGAATTTTCTTTGTCTGGTAGCCCTGCTTATACTTCCTGCCTGGCTACTGTAAGGAACATGTTTTAGGACATGATAAAATATGCTTTGGCTTCTTATATATAAAAAACGATCCTCTTATTTTGGATTTCACATAGCATGTACCCATGGGTCTCTGCTTAACTTTTGGATATTGGAGCCAAGAGAAATGAGGGGGAAAATGGGCAGAAGTAGAGTGTATTAGTGATAAACCTCAAACAACGAGAGCTATCATATGACATTTCAAGTTGTACCCTGGGCAGTTGCACCACTTATCACTCAGTAGCTTTGAGTGTGACTGGAGTTCCTAAGAACTTCTCTACATAGTAGATATACTGACACTTTGTCACACCTGATCCTGAGAATATTCTTCTCAATCATCTTAACCACCTATGAAGTGATCCCCAAATCATCATTTTTTAGAGTGTGTGTGTGTGTGTGTGTGTGTGTGTGTGTGTATGATGTGTGTGTGAGTGCAAGCAAGTGACTGCCATGATGTGGCTATGAAGGCCAGGGGACAACTTTCAGGAGTTTTTCTTTTCCTTCCACCAGCGGTCAGGTTGTTAGACACACTGAGTCAGTTTATTGGCCCTTTTTCTGAGATTTATTATTTTTTTTTAATTTTAAAATTATGCCAGAAGGTGGTATTGAACATTTGAAAGCAGCAGAGGCAGCAGATCAATGAGTTGGAGGCCAGCCTGCTCTATGTAGTATGTGCCAGGACAGAGAAACCCTATCTCTAAAAAGAACAACAACAAAAATGTGTGTGTGTGTGTGTGTGTGTGTGTGTGTGTGTGTGTGGTGTTATTCTTGAGCATGAGTGAAATGACCCTAGAGGCCAGAGCAGAGTCTTGGAATTACAGGCAGTTGTGAATCTTCTGACATTGGTGCTGGGAACTGAACTTGGGTCTCCTGCAAGAGTTATATGTGCTCTTAAAAACTGAGCCATCTCTGCAGCCTCATCTTGAGATTAAAAGAACATTTAAAGATTTTATTTTATTTTCCAAGACAGGGTTTCTCTGTGTAACAGCCCTGGATGTCCTGGAACTCCTCTGTAGACCAGGCTGGCTACGAACTTACAGAGATCCACCTTCCTTTGCCTCCTGTACTGGAATTACAGACATGTGCCACCGCCGCCCATTTTGAGGTTTTTATTTTTATATGTATGTTTTTGTGTTTTGTGTTTTGTGTGTGTGTTGTGTGTATGTGTGGCCATGGAGGTAGAAAAGGGTGCCAGATACCTTAGAACTAGAGTTTACAGATGGTTTTGAGCTACAATGTGGATATTGGGGAACCGAACTAGGGTCTTCTTCAAAAGAAACATGTGTTCTTCAATGCTGAGCCATCTCTCAAGCGCCAAGATGTTTTTTTTTTTTAAGGTGTGTGGTCATGAATTTCTGGAGTGACTTGAAGACAGGAGCCAGTCTGGCTGACTTGGAGTCCTCCTGAGGCATAGGAACCCTGCTGGGATGTGATTCATGGAACTTTAAACACTCCTTGCACCAAGACCATTACTCTTCTGAATTCCAAAGTGTGAAAGCATAAATCTTGCCTTCTTTCTTGTCCTTTCCTTCTTTCCCCTCTTCTTCTATTTGTATACCTCTCTCCTTTCTATCTGCACTGTAAGTTTGTACCTTGTCTGCACTGAGAACACAAAACATTTCCCACCAAAGAGAACCGTGTTAATAATTTCATAAGGTTTATAAAAACAATGCTAAGTGAAGTATATAAATGTTCTTACCTCTGAAGACAGAGGGACTCAAATTGTGTTTTATGGAAAGTGAGTGACCTAAACTCATTCTTTTATGGTCAAATATGAGCCAGATGAACTCACAGAGCAGGCAGTGTGGGAAAAGAATGGAAACATTTAAAGAGGCAGAAATCCATCTGTAATCACCGTGTTCCTTGTGTATCATAGTACAGGCCAAAGAACTTCTCTGCGAACATATTTTTCCTCTTAGGTTGATCTATACTGACAACCACCCATGGACACCAGTTTCTTAAGGGTAGACTGTGGCTTGAAGGCGGCAGAGGTGATGGTGTACTATATTTCACTGAGGCACATTGGCCACGAAAATAACTGTTATTGCCCTTGCCACTCAATGGTCAATGCCTTTCAGTATGAACACAAGGAGTTAGTTAATTATGCTTCCATTAGTTTTCTTGAAACAGCTACAAGGCGGAGGTGGGGGGTGGAGAAGTCCAGCCTGAATTATCCCCATGTTCTGTAGTTGTTGATGGGGGTGGGGGGAAGACAACAAAAAGCATTGTAATCGCAGGGCACACGAGGGTGTAAATGTAAGCAATATTGCACTCGTCTGTTAATGAAGAGCAAGGCTGACTTGCTGGTGCCCCAGCAATCCTGGCCTCATAAGCTTTGTGGTTTCCAAAATTATTCCCAGTTAGGCGCCACTACAAGCAAAATACGCTGCTGGCTGTGACATAATGAGAGGGATAATAAATATATAAAACTTGGAATCTCCTGATGAAAAATGAAAGAGATTTTATGAACTCAACCAGTCAACTCAGCTGAAAATCCCCCAGTGTGCTCAGCCTGATTAATGCTCTGGCCGTCCATGTGAGAACCTCAGATTCAATTTCCTAATTCTGCTATCTTGTTCTGAAGGCAGCTGTGGTCAGGATCACTACAGAGATAGTGGCTTGATCCACTGTTGGGAAATGTATGGCCCCGAGGTCCTGGTGGGAGACACTGAAAGGTCAAAGCTGTGGTGTGTCAGCATGTGCCCAAGAAAAGATATCATGTGTCTCTCCAGAACTGGATGCAAATATTAGAAGGGACATTTAGTGGCAGAAATGTTGAGTTTTGATACATCACCACAGAGATCTGTCCTTCTGTGCCTTTCTGTTCCTCTCTACCCTGGTTGATTGGGTCTTATAACAGTGAATGGAGGGAACAAGCTTATGGATCACCTCAAGGTCAAGTGGTGAAATACAAGCAAAAAGCCAGCATCTGCTGCTGGGGGACAGCCTTTTTTTTTTTTTTTTTTTTTTTTTTTTGCTCATCTCTTCAGTAGTATTGTTTCTCAAGCCTGCTGACACACACACACACACACACACACACACACACACACACACACACACACACACACACCGTGGGGTTAGGAACAAACCAGGCACCCTGTCTAAAGTAATTTATTTCATGAGATCATTTCTCCACAGTCCATTTCACATTGCCTGTGGAGACGTAAACCTAATCCTGAGTAAAAGAATGAAGACTTTGGTCCCTCATTTGGCCCTAAATGTCATGCAGAAAATGTTTTCTTAGCTCAGTATAAGCCCTGGCAGGCTTGTTTTCTTGCCTTCCCAACACTGCCAGCCATGTTACTCTAAAGGTTTTTGCAGAGAAGTCTGAGTTTTGATGGAAAATTTAAGCTCAGGAGGACGCTACTGTACAGGGAAGATTGGGGTTCGGGTAAGGTTTGGTAAGAGTTTTTTTTTCAGATGGAGATGCTGGCCTGTGGTTCCTAAGCAAGTGTAGCCTTGTAAATACTAGCTTTTATGAATCACTGTAGAGATTGGTGCAACCCTATCTCGTGTGTCTTAAGGCATGTCTCTTAATTAATCATTAAAAAAATAGAAGACTAAAATGAGAAAATTGCGTGTTTGTCTTATCCTAGATAACACTTTAAGCTCTTTGACCCCACGGAACCCAGAGAAACTGGTCTGTGACTCCAAGAAGTAAAATAAATTGCCAGGTCATCACACCTTGCCCACACCAGACCTCCTTTCACATTCAATAAATGATGTGTGATTAGAGGCTGACCATTAATATCCCAAGGGTGGATACTTTAAGAGACCATTTGCTCTCTCTGCTGAGCACAGGCTGTACTGAATGCCACAGCATTTGAATGTGCTCTCCACTTTCTGGTGAGATGTTCTGGTGGTTTCTGAATGCACAGCTAGTGGTCCTTTTCAGAAACTAGCTTCCTTGTCATCAAGGAAGCCCTTGGTGGGTAGTGATAGTCAGTAGCTACTGTGCGGTCTCTTTTGTGGAACACAGTGGAAAACTCTTTCTCTACACACCGGACTCTGCAATTTTCATAACTGTGGTTTTCACAGAAAGACTTAAAAGACCCTCCAAAACCCAGACCAACATCTAGAAGTGACAATCACTTATTACTCCTGACTTAACAGTATTTCTCTATATCTAGAGCATGAAACCAGCACCCAAAAGACATGCAGAGGCACGGAGCATGAGGTTGGTCAGAGAAGGGACATTTTTATAACCACCCATGTTATGTTGATGCTACTAGTAGCAGGATCACTCGTGGCAAGGCACTGCACTGGAATTAACATTTCAAATTAACCAGTTGAAACCTCCATCATGGTACAGATTGGAATGGGAATAAGGAAAATACATTTTGTAAGGCAGAAAAGAGAATGAGAAAGTTCAGAGTTGGAAATGATGTATAGAGGATAAATATAGATGCAGTTTCCCTAGAAGAAAGCTTGGTGGGGGGACCCAAGGAGAAGAGTAATAGAGAACACAGAGGAATACTGCAGCCATAGCGTTCATTTTCCATACATTTAACCAGACAGCTGTCCAATTCGCAGTTGCCCCCTCTGAGCCTTTCATCTCACCACTTTGGAGCCTTTGTGAACACTAAGTACTGCCCCCCCTTGAATGTGAAGATAAACTAAGGGCAGCTGACTGAAAGGCAAGATGTAAACTATATAAGATACTGTTTTTTTTTTTTTTTTTTGAGAATCTAGGTAGTTCTACTTGTCTTTCAAGTTGATTCTATGCAGATGATACTTTGTGAAGTGCAGAAATTCAAAGTTGGTCAAAGCGCCAAGGCTGAGTGTCAGTGAAGCGCTCCGGCACAAAAGATGTACCTATGTCACTTCCCGATCAAGGCTCAGGGAGCACTGAGACAGGTGTGTGTGAGGGGGTGAGGGGTGGGGAGGGGGGCGGTAGAAAGACTGCCACAGGAAGTCCAAAGTGAAACAGTATTTTCTAGATAGGACAAGACCTTCCTGAACTCACGGCAGCTTTGATTGCTGGCACAAGGTACACACATGATCAAGCCAAGAGACATTCTGCCATGAAGGAAGAAGGTCTTTGCCGGCAAATGGCAAATGACCTTAAGTGAGGAGGTATGGATGGACAGTTGATGGCTTCTTGGGAAGGTAGAGCCAGATTTCTTTAAAGGTGTGGCCCTTGGTAGATCAACTGTCCTTCCATGGATGGTGCCACACAGGAGTAGATGGGCAGCACAAATTGGACTGGGTTATTAAAAAAGGGGGGTATGAAGTAGAGGGGCAGTGGATGGTGGGAATGGTCCTAGAAGGAGGTGGGGAAGGGATAGGGGCTGAGTCTGATAAAAATACATTGTGTGACCTTTTCAAAGAATTTATAAATACATGTTTTTAAAGTTGAATCTGTTTAAATGGATGATGCAAAGAAATTGGGTGTATGGGTTGGGAGGAAAGGAAAGGAATGGAGGTCTCTTGTGCTTTAGGCTCTGGCTGAAGTACTGCATACTGTTCCATTGAATTCAGTGAAGAATCTCAAACCTGGGTCTGCTTTGCAGAAGTCCTCACTAAACTCTGATTAACCACGCTGACCAGACGGACGAGAGTTCAGTGCTGGCCTTTGTTGTCCCCGAAATGGACAGATTGAGAACAACTGCCAAGTCTTTGAAGTGTGTTCCTGTGGGGCTGATCAAACCTGAAAATAATTATTTCACTGTGGAAATGACTCAGTCGGGGTTAGAGCCTCAGCACACTGGGGATCGACTGTCTCAGTAAACCTGATTAAAACAGTTGAGAGGCAGGATTCAGAATGTAATCTACCCAGAAAATATGCCCAGAAGCATCTGGTGGCAACTTGTGACCTCTGTGCCATCCTTTACCCCTTTCCCACATCCTATTTTCCAAGAAACATCCAATTCTTCTGCCTTCTAATTTCTCCCATTTCTGCATCATTGAAAATAGCCTCCTAGTTTTTGAGATTGTATTTTAATTACAACATTCTCTCCGTTCCCTTTCCTCCCACCAAACCTTCCCTGTCTACCTCTCCCCATTTTCCTTCAAATTCATGGCATCTTTTTTCATCAATTGTTGTTGAATATTTACATGTATTTGCGTGTATACATATATACATACATATATACATACATACATATTCCTAAATATAGCTGGTTGAGTCCATACAATGTTACACGTACGTATGTTGTCAGGGCTGACCACTTGGCACTGGAAAAGCAATTGGTGTGCTCTTGGCCCCACCCCACTCCCAGTTCTACCCTAAGACTATAATTCTTTGTATAGGGTTGAGGCCTCAGGAGCCTTTCTGGCCTAGGGAATTTTATGAGCACTGTGTTTGACTTCTTATCTTTCATGACTCATGTTACCTTACCAGAGAAACTGCCTCTGCCTTTGCAGTGTGGTGGGGCAGCTTCTCCTTTATCACCTGAGGCTGTTTGGTTCTTTTCAGACTGATCAAGTACACTTGTTTGCTTGGTTACCATGTGGTTCCTGCCTCACCATCAGCCCACACTCCGAGACCTGAAATCGGGTTCCATTTTTCACATTGCCCATACCTGTGTCTGACCCATAACAGTTACAGTTTCTGGGGATATTTATGGCTGCATACACACATTTCTACCATGGTGAATACTCGTGCTGTCTTGTGTTGATCTTACTGGATAAATCATTTTAACAAGAACCCTAATGTTTCTCAATAGAAAATGTGTTTTGGTAGAAATAGAAAATTTGGGGTTTTTGATGGAGGTCCTTATGGCATTTATACTATTCTGTACCTTGCACTGTGGATGACATGGAAGTGACATCTTGTTGTCTCTAACATGTTCAATCACAGAACTGAGTGTCTGACCAAAATGGCAGAGAGTGGTGTCTGACTGTGAGAAGACTCCTCCTGTAAACCGCCCTCCCCATACAGTGAGAGATTCCGCAGGGAGGTTTTTCTGACATGGTTGCCAGTCACTGTGCTGTGATACCTTGGAGGAAAGTGGCCCTTCATTTCAGGGTGTGGTATGTAGGTAAAAGAAATCTACATTCCAGGTGCACAAACTCTTTGATCTTTGCCAAAAACGAGTCTCAACCAAAACTGAGCTCCTTCAGTCACAGTTCCCCAGTGTTGAGATTACAGGCTGTTTTTCTTAAATTGAAGCCTGGCATCCTGTGTGTGTGTGTTTTGTTTCCCAGAAAGGAAATCATAGATGGTGGTACTTTTGATCTTTTGTAGAGTTTGTGGCACATCTTTGTTGTTTGTTACTACTTTCCAATGAGTTTGAAAAGGGAAAATACCCAAGTTATGAAATACAATTCTCAAAGATACTACCACCACAGAGGGTGACCTGTAACTGTGACCTACTAGGTAGGGCCAGCGCCCAGCCTCCTGGAAATGTAGGTGCTCTGACACCACCCAGACTCACAGCGTGGGAAGGATCTATGTTTTACTTCTTCAAGGTTCTGGTGGCTGCTGTTTCATGCTGACTCCTCTATCTATGGCTCTGGGGTCAGAGGAATCAGACAGAATCTGTGTGGGATCAGCAGTTTGTGGGTTGACTAGCTCTGAGGGTGATGCTGGTGGCCTCTGACATTTGAGTATCAGTGTAAGGAACATTGGTGGCCAGTTTTATGTTGACTTGACACAATCTAGAGTCATCAGAAAGGAGGGAACCTCAACTGAGAAAATGCCTCCATAAGATCCAGCTGTAGGACATTTTCTTAATTATAAAAAAATGCTAAAAACAAAACAAAAAGCCCACAACACGCCCCCCCCCCACGCCATGGGATTTGTTTTGTGCTGGCCAGGTATGGGGCCTGTCCGGGAGTGTGGTTGATATGCCCAGTGATACTTCATTGGAGAAAACTGATTTCCGTTTCCCTCTCTCAGTGCTGGGACCCAGTTTGGCTTAAACCTGTGTAGGTCCTGTTTGCTGCCACAGTCTCTGTGAGTCCCTGTGCACACCAATCCTGATGTGTCTTAATTCTGCTGGAGAGAATTCAGACTGTGGTATCTGTCTTTGATGGCTAAGTTTAGCAGTTTTACATTAGAAAAGTTTCTTCTCCGATGAACATGGACAACCAGAATAGTCTTGGTGAAAGGACTTCAGTTGATATTTGGCAAATTCACCTTTTCCTCATGTCATTATTTTCCCACCATATATATTATTTTCCTATCAAGCATATCAAATATGATGAAAAATTAAAATTGAGATTCAAGAGGCCTTATCCTTCCATCCTTGTTCATGCCTCCCTCTCATTTTGTTGAGGTCTTGAGAGTTGCCAAGAGACCCATACTGGTTAACAAATGGCTAATTGACAGTCACCCATCTGTTGACTCGATTTTGGCTGTTTTCAGAGAGAGTTAATGATCATTAAGTTTTGTTTCCCCTCATGGGGGAAAGCTGTGACATACTGATCTTCTGACAGGGTTAGAAAGACTTCTTACTTGCTCTTTATGTTATGTGGATCAAAACAAACCTTTCTTTAGGCTAGTGGGGTTGTTCCATACCTAGCTTCTATTTAAAATCTTTATAATGACAAGCTAGTGTTGTCAACCTTAATGGTGGCAGTGCCATTTTTTAATTTTTTTTTTATTTTTTTGCACAAGGGGTTTGTCTGTGTAGCCCTAGCTGCCCTGGAAATCACTTTTGTAGATCAGGATGGTCTTAAACTCAGAGATCTGCCTGTCTCTGCCTCCCAAGTGCTGGGATTAAATAAAAGCATGTACTACTATACCCAGCTTTCATTTCATCTTTCGAAGCATACATGTAGTAGACAGTCTATGACCTGGCCTTCTAAGCCTATGCACATCTGTTCCCTGTGCATTTTGTGTTTTCTCATATGCCTTGTGGTTTCCTTGGCACAAACATATTTACAGGGTGTGTGTGTGTGTGTGTGTGTGTGTGTGTGTGTGTGTTGTGGGGCAATTCAAAGAGAGTGCTTTGCTATTTCCATGTTGGAGAACATTGACATTTCTCAGAGGGGTTAACAGAGCTTTGAAGCCTCCCTTTTGAACAGTGTTCCTTCAGTGTTTGTGTGGCATCTCAGAGTGATCATGTGGCTCTGTTCTTGTTTCCTGCCTCTTCTTTCCTACTGACTGATGACCAGCAATTTTCCTTTGAGTGAATGCCCCGTTGTTATATGTAATACTGTAGCCATATGTAGAACTCAGTCTTCTTTCCAGTAATTTGTGTGTGTGTAGTGTGCATACATGTGAATGTACCTATACATGTGGAAACCCAATGTTGGTTTGGGCTATCATTCTTAACTACTCTTCACCTTATAGATTGAAGCAGGGTCTCAAAATGAACCTCAAGCTCACCCCCATCAACTAATCTTTCTCCACCTTCTGAACACTGGGGCTAATGGTTGACCACCATGCCTACTTCGCTCTTTTATATGGGTTCTGGGGATCTGAACTCAGGTCCTCATGCTTGTGTGTCAAACACTTTATCCACTGTGCCATCTCCCCAGCCCCTAATTTTCTTTTCATCTTTTTAGAAAGATTTATCTGTATTTTTAAAAATAGTGTATATACCCGTGTCTGGGTATATGCCCACTACTACATGAGCCTATGGAGGACAAAAGAGCATATCAGAGCCCTTGGATGGGACTTACAAGTGGTTGTGACATGACTGATCTGGGGACTGAGAACTCTACTTGGGTGCTTTGCATGAACAATATGTGTTTATAACCACTTAACCATCTCTTCAGCCTTCGTATTTTTTATTTCCAGGAACGAACACATAGGTCTTTTTCAACTTGTTAGCATCCTTTGTGCTCACGTACAACATCAGTTTCACCAGAAAGTAACCCAAATCTGCCACAATTATTAAGCCATCTTATATGGACCAGCTTTCTAAGTGACTGCAGTGTGCCAGGAGCTGTGCCTCACACTGGGGATAACCTGTCTGATGAATCACTACGGTGTTGCTTTTGTACAGCTTGTATTAAACAGTTGAGTGCCAACTTAAATAATACAAGTGAAGTGAAGTTGCAGCGTGATTAGTATTAGGCTGGTACGAGAAGCCTTTTGAAAGGAAGAGATGTTGGAACTGAGATCTGGAGGAATGAGGGGAGTTGATAATTATATAAAGGGAAAGGAAGTTGCACCAAGATGAAAAGAAAGATGGCACCTTTTGGTGAAAAGAGGAAAATATGAAATTCTTACTTTTTGTGGGGAGGGATCATACATTTTAATTATCTAGAATTCTTGGAGGGTCCCAAAGAAATGATATAACTTAGACAGAAGTCTGCACTATTAATATAATGAATTTATAGATGACAGGGTACAATCTACTTAGAGAAATTGCTAGTATAAGATGAAAGTGAGAGAGCAGAGGACAATTCAACAAGTAGAGAGAAACTAGAGTGGTAGAAGAAAAACCAAAAGAATATAGTGTCTTAAGGTTGGAACATTTGAGATGATGCCCAGCATGTGAAGTGGTCCTGAGTATTAGAGTTTAGCTTTACAGAGAAAAACAGACAGTTCTGCTATATAATTAGTTCTCAGTTTTATTCTAGAATCATGTAGAAGGCATGTTAAGACGTAGGTTGCTGCCTTCTCTCTCAGTGGTCACCTCTTTTTCTCCCCTGGTTTTGTTTTTCTGGTTAGGGCTAGCCTTACTAAGTCAAATATGGTGAGAATTAGCATCCTGTCAGCTGATGTCACTGGGATCATGGCGACTTAGATCCAAGCCTCAGTGACCGAGGCAGGACAGCAAAGGATGCTGGTGAGAATG